>NW_024582561.1:776965-915282 GCF_018398535.1 Haplochromis burtoni | reverse complement strand
ACACACACACACACACACACACACACACACACACACACACACACACACACACATTTTCACGTTTCGCTTCTATTACATTGTTTACAACCCAAAATAACGGCGTCAACTTAAGACTTCTCGCGATAGTTGCAGCAGCAGCTGAGATCCCTGGAGCAGAGGGACTTGACATGTCAACAAAAGAGATAAATTATCACCACACAGGTAACCTAACATGTTGTAATTGTGCCGGTGAGCAAACATGAATACTCTCTGTGAGTTGATGTGGTAGAAAAATTATATATATATATAAAAAAACCCACAAAAAATAAACGTAGAGAAAGCGAGAGTGTCGTATGGTGTGACTGTCCACTTAGCTTTTGTGACAATCACTGTACTTTTACATGAGCGATGATTAACCCGTTACTCTATTTCATGTATCTGGGTGTGTCTTTCAAAGCTCGGGGTGGCATTTGAGAGACTTGTACTGATGTGAGTTATCGTTTAAATAGATTCAAATCCGCGTAGATAACTTATTTTAAAGGCTATGGCGTTAGCACAGAGACTAACGCGTTGTTTTTGTTACTTTTTAGCACTTGTGGAGTTTTTATATAGCTGAAAATATGTTTTTATCAAACTTTAGCCTAGCTAAAAGCTAAGCTGATATTGCTAAACTCTATGCTGTTGAGTATTCACAAAGCAAGCGCAATGACCAAGACTTCCTTTAACTTCTCTAAATTTCGTTCTCTTTATCCCCTTTAAAATGCTCCCTAAAGGCATGTAAATGTCTCCTGGTGTGGAATAACCTGATAGGGAAACACGTGAACCTCCCTCCAATCCATCCTCTCCATCAGCATCGTCACCTGCAGTCTCCATGACGACCCCTCCTCTCGTGTCACCTTTTGGCGGGCAGCCGCCACCTCAGCAGCAGCAACAGCAGCAGCAGGCTCAGGCAGCACGGGACGTCAACACGGCCTCGCTGTGTCGCATCGGTCAGGAGACGGTCCAAGACATCGTCCTCAGGACCATGGAGATCTTCCAGCTCCTCAGAAACATGCAGGTATGGTCACGTTTGTAGCTCTAGAACCAATGTGAGACTCTTAAGTATGACACAAGATGAGTAAAATTAAAGGTTTGGACACGCTGTCATGAAAACAGACCAGCCAAAAGATGTAAGGGGGGAAAAAAAGAGATACTAACATAACATGATGACTATTATTCTAATAACAAAGCAAATGCCAGTCAGGAAGGCAGTTCTTTATCAACACATTTTGATGCAGGATTTAAAAACAACAGGATGCCTGCAGTCTTGATGGTAAATGGGAAACGACCACAGCCAGCAAGAAGCGCAGTGCAGTTAAAAGGCCAAAATCACTTGATTTGAGAAGCCTGCAGAGGCAGTTTAAGGTTCATTAAAATAATGTGGCATGTAGATTGTATTCTGAAAGAATTTGGCAGAAAGTACAAAGATGTAAGGAAACTTTTAATCAGTGTCTAGGCTCCAAATATGCCTTTTTCACAAATTACATTTTGACAACTAGGAGCAGGAAAAGTACAGACCCTTTTTATGCCTTCAATCATTAAGGCAGGGAAAATACATATTAGCATAAGGCAGTGCCTCTTAAATCTGGGGACAGGAACCACAGCATAAAACTGAAGTTAAATTAATATCACTTAAAAAAAAATTTGTTTGACAAAATAAACAAGAGTTTGCTGATGCGATTCCAATCACCTTTACTTCCCAATTTTCAGTTGTTAATGATAAAAATGAGGCATGTGGGGGCCTGCCACGCAAAAATTGGAGAACTGCAAGCAGATCTAGTTCGTCTTTCTTGAGATAGGAAGTTTTTTTGGATATTTTAATTGCTCAAAGTTCAGCTTACTGTCAGGAATTTATGACCAGAAGTGCATTTTTCCATGCAGCAATGTGATATGACAACCATTGTCAAAGTGATTGCGATAAATCCAACACTGGCTAAGCAAGGATGTTGCCTTTGTGTGGTTTCCTCCTGTGTTTGCAGGGCTTTGTTTATGTTGTCATAACAAAGAAGGAGCGCTCGTAGATAAGACTCATGAAGTCATCCTACATATATCATTGAGCTGAACGTATTGCTTTTATGTCAGATGTGTTAGTGCACTTTCCTTCCAAATGTTTTCTTTTATTTCCAAACAGTGCATCAGTCTTTACTGCATTTAAGTGCCAGCGGATGCTTGTTATTATTCCTTGAGATCATTTATTTGTGCATTAGCTTGGTCTGCAGTTCACATGTAGTTCAGCTTTGACCTCATCTTAAAGATGCAACTGGAATGAGTTTATCGTGGATGTCTGCCTGCTCCTCCGAGACGCCGCTCCCGCACCTTGTTAAGATCACAGCCAGCGAGATGGGCCGAGCGAGCGCGACCTCAGCCGCAGAATGCACAAACAGCATTGTTGTGACTTGTTTTTTTAGACCACAGGCCGCCTTTATACTTGTAAAAATTCCTCATGTGTCTTCTCCTCCCTCCACTCCTTCCGTCTCTCTCTGTCTGTCTCCCTTTTGCTTCTCTCTTTGCTTGCCCTCAAGGCAGGCTTGTTTCATGCTATGCAGGATGTTTATAATCAGACAGTGCTGCTCCAGAGGCTTGTCGATCCTCTCAATAAAAAACATGTCATGCTGCTCTTTAACACCCATTGTTGTTGAAAGCCAGTTTTGCAGCCTCAGTATGGGAGTGAGTGGGGAAAAAAGAAACCATTCAAAGTGCTTGAGCTGAAGCTGTTTATCTTTTGATGCTGCGCAGTTTATGTTTGGTGCTTTAAATTGTGATTATTAAAACCACATGCCATATTGTTGCAGGATCACAAACGTGTTAAACACATTTTAAAGTGTCTTTTCAGACTGATGGCTCCCGTTCTTAAGTAGAAAGAACACTATCACTTTTTTATCAGAGGATTTCCTAATGCTTTCTTATCAGCTGGGGAACAACAGAGGCTTCGTGATCCTTTGGCAGTCAGTGAGGATCAATAAGTTTAGCTTTTTTATTAGCACTAAGAAAATTCTAGTACTTTATTTAACACAGAGTTTCCCCGTTGGTTCTTCTTAGCTGCCTAATGGAGTCACTTACCACCCCAACACCCACCAGGACAGGCTGGGGAAACTCCAGGAGCATCTACGAACGCTTTCTGTGCTCTTCCGCAAGCTGCGCCTCGTCTACGATAAATGCAACGAAAACTGTGCCGGCCTCGACCCCATACCTCCAGAGGTGAGACACGACAACACTAAGAAATATGCTAATGACAGCTTTCTCTTACTGACGTTATTGAATTTCTGTTAAAAGTTGGTAAAATAGTCACATTTGTGAAACTTCCTTCCATTTCCAAAGGAAACCCGTTGTGCTTTTTCCCCATTTCCTGTCACATATATACACACAGTTATATCAGTTATATTATACCACCAGTGGTGCACTTTCCATAATTATTAAAAATAAAGTTGTGCAGTTTATTAATGAAATGTTTTTGCAACATTCATCAATACAAAATATTTCAGAAGAAACATGTAATAATGAAGAATGTGTCAAAATACAGTCATACAAACGGGGGGAAAAAATTAAAGAAGATTAGAAAAGCATAAATGTAAGCTCCAAATGATTGAACAGTTGGTGTATTAATATAAAACAGAGTCATGAAAGTGCAGCATCAAGAATGAAAATACAGTGCAACTCAGTAGTTAACAATAAAATAAAAAAGCCTTAAAGGTTTAAAAGAAAAGTAAAAAGTTATAAGAAAGCCTGCCGATATATTTAAATCTTTAAAAGAGGTCTAAAAGGAAATGGCAGCAGTTTGTTGCATAACAGAGGAGCTCTAACAGCTAACGCTCAGCCGCCTTCAGTCTTTTAAGTGTGAGGTGGGAACAGTTAGCAGGTTCTTACATTGGCTGGTTGGTTAGGGGACAACAGAGTGCACTTATAAATCATAAAAGGATTGACGAGGAGGGAAAATTAATCTTAAGATGAGCCTGAAACATAAAAAGTGGAAAACTTTGAACTTTCCAAAAAGGGCTTCTAACATTTCTTTGAGCATTTATTTGCTGCACACGCCGGTCCTGTTGCAGAGACTGAAGCAATATGACGCACGCCTACAGTGGCGGCACGCACTGGTTGCATAACGCAGACAAAAGAAGCAGTTGGGGTTTGTTGGCTGTGATGTGGAGGAGAGGTGATGACATTGGTGCAAGTTGATTTAAGTATACAAAAGATTGGCGTGCACCTGGGAACACTGAGATTTAATCATGGGTTGATGCATGTCAGTGCACTCGGGTAAAGGTAAGGTAAAGTTAGCCGAAGAGCTCTGTCTGATTACACACATGTACTGATGCACTGAACTTTCCAATGCATTGCCAGCATGGATGTGTGTGAGGACATAAATGTCAGACTCAGTTGGACAATAAATTGTTTTTAAGTCATTAGCTCCATATTACAAAGTCAGTGTGATATGTGATATCAGGCACCAGCTTAATATAGTTGTTACCTGATAAAACACATTGTATTATACTTTGTATTTTACATATTTTGTCCATTTGTTATTACTTTCAAGATGCTGTCTTACCTCAAATTAGGTCATGCTTTTATTATATAAAGCACACCTGCAACTGCATTTAGGTTTTACATGATGAGGCTGTAAGCGGGGAAGTGCTGATACTACATTTTAAGTTGACTGATTGATCTTTTTAGATGTGAACGTCAACAAATGCTTTATATGCTTGTCAGGATTTTTTTTTTGTGCTTTCAGCCGTCACATAGTCCGGCTTTTCGTAAAAGCTGTCTGCTAAATTAGGAAGCTGTTGGTTTAAAGGAAGTAGGCCATTGTAACTTCCATATCCCCTTGCTCATGCACACACACACCCTCTCACAAAGCTGCTCACACAAACACACACATATTTACCCTGGGGAACTCTTATCTCACCTACTCCCTCTAGGTCTGTCTTTTCTCTGCCTGCAGCAGATTCATTGGTCGTTTCAGGTGAGTCTCCAGAGCCTCTTTACTGCTGGTTACAGTCACCATCCACCTTCAGGAGCAACAACACCACTTTTCCTCTTAGCCCCGCTCCTTCCGTGCCTGCCTTCACAGAATGATTGCACAATTGCATCCCCCACCCCGACACACACATAAATGTACAACATAGAAATGCAAGTGGTGCAGTGTAACTTGGCACAATAGCATGTTTTCGCCACATGTGCAATTCCACACGCACTGGCTCGCTGGGGGTGCACTCTGTGAGGCACCATGCGGGGCTCCGGCACGGCTATCCACTACTGTTTGATTGGATTTATGACTGCGGCAGTCCCTTCCCAATTTCTACAGATTGGCTCGGAGCTAATCTTTCTCACCAGGCTCCTACTGAGGATAAAGGAGGATGTGGGAGGAGACCAGTCTTAAATTGGAACAAATTTGTGATGGCTGCCACCACGTACATTTTCTGCATTGAGGAGTACAGTCAGCGAGAGGCATTTCGAACGATCTGTTCAAAGTGACTCTCGTGTGCAGTTGTGCCCTTAAATCAAAGCCGGTGACGGGTTTTCTTTGACATTTTCCTTTTGCCGTTCCTTCATTGAGTCATTACACCATCTGGCTATTTTTTTTCCTCCCCCTGCTCATTCCACCTTATTTAAATGTTTATTCATTTCCCCCCGAGGCTGAGACCCAGTCCGGTGCTGACCAGCCAATAGCTCCTCTCACCATGTTTGTCTGGGGCTGAGGGGTTGTTGATTTTGGCCCCAGCATGCATGCCATTTATCATCCTAGAGAATTCAGGTGGCTGCCTGACAGCCGCTCACTATTGGCTGCCTGAAACAGGAAGTGGAATCAATGACTCGGGCAGCGTGACCTCATCTCAGCCTAATTAGCAGCAGACCCGTTTAATGAACAGCTGGACCAACTGCACACGTCAGCGCTTTCGCCCCTTTTTCTTTCCACTTGTCGTTCGTTGCAGCTTTTTGCTTGCCCCTTCTCAGACTTTAATCTGCTTTCTTCCTTTTTAAATGCATTTTTCTTCCTCCTCCCCACATTTTCTACCACTTTCATCTTCTTTTCTCTGATATCTGCTAGATATTGGATCTCTGCTCATTTCCTTCTTTCTCTCGGGCCGGTCTGTTTGTCCTCGTTGGCTTTGTCTCTCTGTCTTTTTCTGCTTTTCCCATGTTGTTCTTTCCCTGTGGTCCCAAGTCTTGCTCTCCTCTTGTCATTTCCTGCAGTGAACAGCTATGCCATTTCATTTCCCTCTCCTCTTACACATTCACCCTGCTGTTTTTTTTTTCCAGTCTTTTTTTACCCTTTTCTTTTTGTCTCACTGAGGCAACCTGGAGAACTTCATTAGGCCATTCTTCTCTGTCAGCCAGGAAACCACATCCATCTTTCTGTGGAAGAGGCAGGGGTTATGACTCACACTTTGACGTGCACGTGCTGCATAGCTACACACACACACACACACACACACAAAATACACTCTCTATCCATCTCTCCCAACCTACTCAGCACATTTCATTTTCCCCCCGCGGGCTGCCAAACTGAGCCCACCACCTTTAAAATGTGATATGTCGTTGGCTTCGGCCTCAAATTATCTAATGAAAAAACTTTCATCTTTTCCTGCTCAAAGTTGAAGGCGAGCTCATAGTTTGTCTGGTATAATATCCTGCACATGTCCTTGCTGTCTTTTCTCCCTCCAAGAGTCAGAGTTTACAGTTTGGCGCAGAGCTAAGCCTGGAAACTGACAGGAGTAAAGAAACTTTTTCCAGACTTTTATGTCTTTTTGTCATTCTTTATTTTCTTCTTTGTCTGCCTTTCTTTTTCCCGTGCCCATTTTCTGTTCTCACCTCTCTCTGGCTCTTTTCCCACGACTCTTGCCCTCTTCAGTGCTATCCTACTCTATTAGTCTCCTCTCTCTGTCTGTATTTTATTTTCTTTTTTTATAACTTCCTTTGTGCTTGTCTTGATATTGTCTGGCTCCAACTCTACTCATACACTAGTCAGTCATTGCTTCCAGATGAATCAGGTTACTTAAATCAGCCGTCGACTGTCTGCAGGGCCTCTGCTCCAGCTGCACAACACGGGCCAAAATCTGTAGTCAGTCATAATTTACTGCTTTGCCAAGTCATTATTGGAGGAAGGTTTGCTATTCCACCATATGGGATTTTTTTTTTTTATTAGCTAATGTTGCTTGGAGACTGTCCTACCTAATCTATGTTTGTGATCTTGTCTGGTATGGCAGTATTGTTTTGGAAAGGAAAACAATGTTTTTCTAGATGTTTTTTTGTAACAGGAACTTCTTGCTTCCAGTATTACAAACCATAGCAGAGTCGTCCACAGCCTTTATTAAAACCCATAAAATGTCATGCTATATAAAACTGTTGCTGTCTTTTGAGAATATGAAACTCAGGTTTGACTCCATTTTCACTGCGTGCGCTTTACAGTCTATTATTTTGTTGTTGACAAAATTCAATTTTGTGCAGTTGCTCTGCAAAGATAGCATAACATCAATCACACATTGTCAGTGCAGGTCTTTTATATCCTTGCTGTCTGTGTGTTATGAGGAACAGTGTGTTCTCAAGACATTCATAGATTACTTGATGTGTGACTGCAGCAAGCCTCCTGCTCCCCTACCCACACCGAGGTGCCCACTAGGGGGCAGTGTGACGCAAAGCAGCAGGCAGTGACCCTGTTGGCTCTCGGGAACGCTGCCTCGCCTGAAGGCTCTTGCACATCAGCCTCACTCTAGTGTCAAGCAGACAAGGTCAAGCACACAGAGTGTTTAAAAATGAATTAATCTCCCACTCGCTTTTCCCTCTCACTCTTTTCCTGTCCCTGTCTTTCCACGTTGAAGAGAGTGTTCGAGAGCTTACACACAATCCCCATTTTCACCACTTTGTGGGAACAATCGTGCGAGAATGCATAGAGATATGTTGCATGTTGCATAGAGATTTTCCATACACATGTAAATGTGGCCTATAACTGCGCTCAGTGGGCGTATAGGAAAGATGTGACTAGGCAGCACAGTGCTTTTAATTTATTTGGACCTTAGACGTTAGATTGGGGAAAAACATAGAAGTAGGAAAGAGAATAATTGCATCAGGAGGTGAATCTTTAAACAGATTTTATTGAAAAAACTATGATATGGATCTTACTATGCGACTCCAAGCAGGGAAACACAATCCAGTTATCTGAATAAGTCAGCATTTTGGGAGCGATCCTCTTACGCTTGTCTTGCTTACAGTAAGTAATACAGCCACATTTTTTTGTTTGCTGTCCCTTCCAGCAACTGATACCCTTTGTGGAAGATGACGGCTCCAAACATGAAGACCGATCAGGTGGACAGAGCCGCTCTGCCAGTGAGGAAAGGAGAGAAATCCTGGAGGTCAACAAGGTATGGTGTTCTGGATGAACAGCACAACACTGACAGGCTTACAGGTTTGATTTCCAGCCTGTAACAACACGAGGAGAAGCTTATTAGAGAAAAAATGGGAAAGGTTTGAAAAGGCTCACAGTGATATCTCAGTCTCTTTTTATTTCAGCTATAAACATGGTGTTATTTCAGTGATGTTTCAGTATCATCGTACAGACAAGACATGATAATTAGGCGTGCAATTTATTCCAGATGAATAATTTTACTCAACATCATTAACCCGAATTTTTAATTGCAGGTTTGCTCTTATTTGAATTGCAACCATCCAGGTTGTACAGAAGGTTTGTGCAAAAACAAAATTAAGAGGCCACACTTGATAAACTTTGTCTGATGATAGTGGTTGTGTGTTTAAAGGAGGTCATGATACCACTGGGAAATCCTATTAACCACATTTTACAACATTTTCCTGGGGACTAGATTCATCCTCAGCTATCTTTTTTTTTTAGTTTAATTTTTATCAAAACCTGAATCTCCTGGTCAGTCGGGGAACCTGAGGAGCAGTTTGAAGACCCAATATTTGAACCTAATGACATTTTTCCAACTGTGCAGGAGGAGCGTACGGTTAAAATGAAGGAGACTCATCTCATATGAGGTTTACTGTTGATCTTATTGAACCGAGCAGATATTATGTTGTGACTGATTCAAAATGAACTCAATTTGATATGTTGTGCAGCTGATTCTGTTTTAATGCGCACCACTCAAGCATCACCTCCACATTTAATCCAGCACAGTGTGGTATACAGATTTTATTGTAGTAATTATTATTGTTATTATTATTATTATTGGGTTTTTAAAAATTAATTTGAAGTTGTCTAACTTAATTCCTAATTCCTACGTTTTTGAAAAGGCTTTGTAGTCGTGTTGCACCTCGGGTGTCTCAGAGTCGTGTTCGATGTTTGTCTGTCTGCATAAAAGTGTTTAATATTAGTTTGAGTGCAGCACCTGGACTGGCTGACTGATTCTTACTATATTTAATAAAGAGGCGGATGTAATTCCAACCTCAGCCTTCCAAGGAAATACAGGGACTTTTGGGAGTATTTGTGGAACATTGGAGTGCTGATATAGACCTACAGGCATGTGATCCTTATATAATCATCATATTAATAATAAGTTTGTTGTCTTTGTTGCCAGTGGCAGGGAAATTGAATAACACATGATGTCTTCCAGGGGGCATCCCTGAGTTTTGCTGACAATGTAGTTCTGTTTAATTGCATTTTCCATGTAATTTTTGCCAATCTGGGAGTTGATTATAATGTAACTTATTTAAATGAGACCTTGGCTGAGTTGCAACTTCCTGTGAACTCACCTGTATGTTAAAAGACATGCTACCGTGTGCCTTACCCATAGACTGTACCTCAAAGATGGATGTAAACACTGCGACTACATCCACTGGTTACTGGACTATCATTTTAAAACCTCGCTATGCTGATTAATTTAGTTTATTTGAGCCAGAAAGCACAGCAAACTGCACTATTTTTTTTTGTAAAATCCATTAAAAATGCTCATACATCAAAGGCGGTGAAAACATCCAAATGAGTATATGAAATTAGCAAAGGTGAGATCTGAAAAGCAGCTGTCAGCTACAGCTTCCTGTTTGGCCTTATCAGCCATATGCCATAACTTTAAGCCTTATTCCTCAGATCGATGAGTTATAATAAAAATCTGCCCCCTGTACTGGTTTTATGGAGGAGGAAACTATCCATAGAGGCCAAAATGTTTTGGGCTTTTTTGTGCTAAGCTGTAAATATACTTTTTAATCCTGTGCAGTTTGACATTTTAACATGGGAGTCTATGGGGCATTGACTGCTTTTCAAGGCAGCCTCAAGCAGCTGCACTGGGAGCTGCAGTTTTCTGCGCTTGCTGCTTCTTAAACCCCAGAGTTTGCTACTTGGCTGTGCCTCAGTCACTCTTTGCTGCTCCCCCACAGTGCAAAGCAGTGAGTAACACTAGCTAATGTTAGCTTAGCAATAGAGTTCACTAATGGCTACTTGTTCTCAGTGCATCACTGACTGCAACACAAACTCCAGAGACAATTTAATTTGTATTTTGCTACTGACAGCGTTAGCAAGGAAGCAAAGTAAGGTTGGACACTAGCTGCTATGTTGGGTGGGTAGAAGTTTGTCTGTGTTAGCAAGTATGTTAACATTTGGTAATGTAAGCCAAAAAAAGCCATTTTATGTGATCATCCTAGCCAAACGGTTTGTGACCAAAGTAACATAAACAGGTTGTTCGATCTGTGGAGGGATCTTGGCCTCTGCTCCAGCTTAGGGATTCATTAGCAAAGCTCTGCACATCCAGTCATAGTGGTGATATTTGGATTTGTTGTGTTTTGGTCTCAGTGTTCATCTATGGTCATGAACACTGACATTGCTAAGGTGTTTGCAACATATGAAAAATAATTAAAAATAATGGCGGTAATAAATCAAAAAGCAGCGAAAATGCTTATCAGCTTTTTAGACACCTCTGTAGTATATAAATACATTTTAGATCGCAGTAACAGACTGAGCTGAGCTGACCCTCAACTACAAAGAGCTGTGTGGGGAAAAAATAGTAGCTGGAGGTGTTTTAAATATTAACAAGAAGAAAGAAGAGATGACTTGATTTTTTTTCCCCATATCTTGTGTAAGGTGTTCACGTTTGGTTTCAATTGTCAGACATCAAACACACCTAAGAGCTTTTTTAAAATTTATTCACTGTCAGATAAGTTTTCGCTCAGCTGTGGTAGAGCGGCTATTTTCTAGCGATCTGAAGTGCAGTGCAGCTTTTCTTCGGACTGACATGCCAGCGTCAGTCAGGACTGAAATGTTGAAGGTAGATTAGATCCCAAGTCACGACCTAAACAAACGAGTTGAGTATGAGAAGTCAGTTACATGGAAATGTGGGCCCTTATATGTTAATTAAACAAATTGCACAATAGGAAATGTTGTGGATGAAGCTTTGAGAGCGAAAAGGCTTTTTAGTGTCATCTTATTCTTAAAATAAAGACCCATCCTGATTGATTTAGTAAGGCCTGTGGTTTCTTTGGTAACAGCAATTGCACTGTCAAAAATGCCAAGAAGTATTACACTCATGTCACATTTTGCAGACAAATGTATAGATTGGTTTTGACCTTGTGGATAGATGCACTAAAATTTCTGTGACAGGTTCATAATGGTGTGTTTCAAATACATTTTTTTTCTGAAGCAATAGCAGGAAATGTTGGCTGTATTGGACCCACTTTATCAAAGATTTAAAGTGATGATACCTCATTCAGCGGGGGAAAATAGACCCCATCGCTATGAGTGAAATCTCTGTAGCTACTTCAGAAAATTTAGGCTAGTATAAAAACAGGTTGTGATTTTAGTCTTAAGGATTTGTAGCTCCATATTTTAATTGCACAAGCACAGCGAGATGTCAGAGTGGACTGTGTGGGCGTCTCCAGGTGCACTTGCTATTTTGGTGTATGTAGATCAGCATGTAAAAGAGGAGGATGAAGCTGGAGGCTGTGGTGGAGGCTGTGGTGGTTAATGAACTTCCAGTCAGTCACATCACTGATTTCATTGCGCTAAAGCAGCTGTACCAATCAGACTGCATGACAAGAGCAGATCAACAAGTGACAGCAGGCTTCTAGCAGTCTGAAAACCAGACGCAGATGGTTTGGCTTTTTGTCAGGCATGTTCAATAATGATAGTGATAAATAATACAAAATGTTGGCAAAGCTAAGAGCATTATAGCTTCACTTTTACTTTGTGTTGGGATAAAAAGTCACATATCTACACACAGTCATAATGAACGCGTGTCTTCCAGTTTTGAGTAGGGCTACTTTGCGACATCATGCTGTCATTTGCATACAATTAAAGGTACGGTAAGTACTGTTTTTGAGTTTATTTAAAAGAAAAAGAATGGTGAACTCATAAATGTGCCTTGATTAGTGTGTAATCACGAACTGCCAACTCTTGAGCCACGATCGCCCCGCAGCCACGATTGGAGCGATCGTGGCTGCGGGGCGGGGAGGATAGAATCAGTGCTTACAACCACAGATCAAGTTGCCGTGGCATCTGTGCCATGTTGAACTGCTTTGCGATCTTTGGATCTGGAGCTTCATTTTCAGTTCGAGTTTTGTCTGTAATGTTATGGCAGAAGCCGGTGTTTGGAATCTTTTTTCCTTTTCTTTTTTTAGAGCCTGGAATTTCAGGCACATTTTTTACTAAAATTCCAACAAAGCCTCACTTGAATGGACCTCCCACGTTTTTGCACTTCTTCTGCTTCCATGTGGTCTGTACTTAGTACCAAAATACCACCTAGATCCATGAAGTGAAATTCAAGGTTAGGAAATTACCAAACAGTTGAATCACTACTTGTGCTGCAAAACAAAACAAAAGGGGTAGGGCGAGAAAAACGTCAGTATTATTAAGGTTGACGAGGGTAAATGGGTTGTTGGTTTGAAAGGAATAGGTGCTTTTACATGACGTTTGTCTGAACTGGGCGATGCGATATGAAGTAGGTTCTCTAAACACTGACAAACCCTGCTCTGTGATGTTTTGACATTTGTCATAATAGATTATTTTGAGTCCTGGATTAGGTTTAATCTCTCCCTGGGAAGCAGGCCCATCATGACGACAGCAAAGCACTACATGCAAATATCCACCCTGGGTCGATGAAACCTATACCAGGGAGTTAGAGTACGCAGGCAGCAGCCACACAGAATATCTCCCATATCTCAAGTGAGCATAGTGGTTATTAACAGTGGAGTATGGCATAGATTTAGGTAAAGCACACTGTGCGTTATTTAGGATGACTTTTTATTTCCCCTCGTCAGTAGGGGATTTGCTTTGTTTGTATATACAGAGAGTGTGTGTGTGTGTGTACTGAGTGAGACAAAGAGCTCTTAGTTCTTTCTTCAGTGAGAAGAGATCGAGTTTGCTTTACTCGTGTTTCCAGTGTGTGTGTGCTGTCTTGACGCCCTGCTCTTCTCTGTTTCTTCTCTTTGTACGTGCATTGTACTGGCTCTGTACAGATTGAACATGCCACTCTGTCTGCGTTTGCTGCAATGATAATAGTCCAAGGTCAGAAGTGTCAGCAGAAGAGATGAGCAGAGCTCCCCTGGCTGCTTTTTAAATGTTAACACTACAGTGAAACATTGCAGCGAGCCTTCTACTCGACTGCACTCAGTCTCTTCACCTTTGCACACAACGCTGCCACACCCACAAAAAGAACATTAGAAGCCTGCCGGAGCAAGTGCTTAATCCAATCCTTACAATTCTGGAGTAATGCAAAAAAGGAAGGGGAAAAAAGTATCAGATCTGTGTGTTTTTCTCACATTAAACACAAGAGCTGAAAGTGAATAAAGTTTAGACACCTTTGTATCGAAGTGATAGCCTTATTTGTGACGTGACCTTCCTCTTATGCAAAGCATTAGCATGCAAATTGATTTCTGTCAAGTGATCCGAGTATATACAGATTGGGAAGACAAGCTGTCCTAATGCGCTCTGGGAAAGCTTTTTTCACATTCTGCAATCCTCAACACTAGCAAGACGTTATTATGGAGTATAAATTAAAAACGCTCTTTACACTGTACAAAAGATATGTTATTTCATACTTATTTTTTTAGTTTAGGGCTTGTTGTTGACTTAATAAGTGGGCTTATTTAAAGCATAATTGAGATTTTAATTCATCGTTCCTTTGCAGGCGCCTCCTGTTGTTTTCATGTGGACAAGTAAAACTTTTGTTTACATAAAGCGCTTCTTACCAAACTCTTATGAGTAACCTTCAATCATAACAAACTTGCTGTGTGTGTGTGTTTGCTTTGTGAAATATTTGCAAACCTGATTTCCATAGAAGCTTGAAACCTGTATTGTTTACAAGTCTAATAGTCTTCCCTTTTCTTGCATGTGTTGGTGCATTGCTGCATATCTCTGAACTTTACCGTCCCCTGTGGATCAACTAAAAATGCGAAACCACTGGCAAGAATGTATATCACGTCATCGGCAAGCAAAGTAGACACCCACATGGCATTACTAGTTGTTAGAAATAATACCTTTTAAGCTTTGACTTTCCTACTTCAGAAGCTGAAAAACACCCAACAACTGAATATATTTAAATAATGAGTTATAAACCATAGACCATGTGTGCTTTGGATGCTCTGTGGCATGCAGGGTTTATGTCAGTGTATTACAAGCTGTCCAATACAGCTCCACCCTTCTGTCAGCGGACAAAGGACAAAAGCAACAGGTCTTATAGAGCAACAAATCCAAATTTCAAGTGTTTGGTTCAAATTGTCAAGATTTTCCAAAATGGTCAGGAGAGAGGTTTAACAGTGGGTGTCTACAGCCATCTGTCAAACATGGTGGAGGCTCTGTCGTGGTTTGGGGGATCTTGACAGCATTGATGGAATTATGAACACAGACAGCAACAGCTTCGTTTTTCCCAGATACATTGCTAATACAGTAAAAGCATAGCTGGATAAAAACACAGACACCACCAGTCGTGGATTGACCTCCCTGGAGCTTGAATCTCAACATTAATGATGCAGTGTGAGATCATCTTGACAGAACAGAATAAAAGTCCTTCAAGAAACCTGGAGCACTATTCCTAAAGAATACTTAAAAAAATTACAAGAAATCTTGCCTATGAGATTCTTAGGGAAGAATAAGGGTAGTCATACCAAATATTGACTTTAAAGCTTGTGAGGGTTCTGTAGACTCTGTTTTTTTGCCTTTTCTGCTTTATTTCCATGTAAATTTGTACATATTTTTGAACATTTCCACTCCTGCTTCCCATTTCCTATCAAAATATAAAGAAATGAGAGGTGGCTCGAGGCTTTTGCACAGTACAGTACTTGTGTTTGCTCTCATGTTATTTTTTTTCTGTCTGTACTGAGATGTATAACAGTTGTTTGCTTGTGATCCTTTCTGTTTTTTATTGTAATTTTTTTAGTTCTATTATTGAAGAAGTTTTCTACCACGATGAAGTTTTTTAAACTCGAACTTTTCAGACATTTCCAATCTGGCTCTTGGATTTCTGGTGTATGCCTCATGTGTTTGGAAAAAAATCGTGTTTAGCTGTGATTCTGCCCAGGGTGCCCAGCTGTGCGTTAAGGCAGCAGTAAGGACACCAAGCTTTGGGGAGTTAGAGCAGTTAGCCTGATCAGCAGAGTAGAGATGCAGCAGGACAGGGGGAAGCAGATGTTTGCAGCCTGGCTACATCTGCTGCACTCACTCCAGCCAGATAGGATAGTTCTGGATGAGAGGGGGAAGAGGAGGGTGCGATATCAGCAAGCAGAGAGAGATAAAAGAAAAACAGAGAGAGAGAAGAGATGGGAGAGAGAGGGCTAAATGGCAGGCAGCGAGATATTATGAAAAGGATGAAGAAGTGAAAGATGAAAGATTTGTGATAAAGAAATAAAAGAAAAGTCTGGGAGCAAAGCTTTCTCTGGAGGAAAAGAAGAGAATGAAATGGACCGCTCAGGTGGGAAAGGTGTTTGAAGATGGATCACCAGACAGATAGCCATTTTGTCATGTTGAGGATAGATGTGTGAAGCAGAGGGAGACAGAGGAAGACAACCGAGAGGGGGGAGGGACACAAAACAAAGCAAACATGTAGCAAAGTGCAAGAAATAAAAGCATTCCTGCGTTGCATTTGTGATGGATCAAATGGTATACAACAGTAGCAACGAATCAGGGACTCCTTGATGTACAGAAAGGTAGAAACAGGTAAAAGATGGATAAAAGGATGGATTGATAGATGTGTAGACAGCTGTGAATTGTCAGAGCTAAGCCGCTCCCATTCAGATAGTGTCTTCAAAAGGAATAACAGAAAACTGATGAAACTAAGCTGCAGCGTTGAAAAAAGGAGGCCTTCTTGTAGCAGGATGCCGACACAGGGGGAAGATTGATGCATAAGTGAAAAGATAAGTCCAAGCTTGCTGCAGACTCTCTGACTGATATGTCACAGTGGTTTAGCGTCATAGTCCCCCACAGAAATGCCAAAAGAAGATTTTTTTTTTCTTTGTAGAAAAGATGGCATCTATCAAACTTTAAATTCACTCACTGCTGTAAATAATGAACAATGGCGTAATGTATTGTCATGGGATGATAGGATGGCGGCCTAACAGAGTTCTGAATCCATGGATGGGTTTTTTTGCATGCTCTGCTCTCAGTGAGCTAATCTCAGAGCAGAAACTATAATGGTTACCGCTCGACAAAAGGGAGTGATCTGAGGGAGGCCGTTGAAGTGCGTTTTGTTTTATACAAAAGGAAAGAATGGAAATTAAGGACACACAGTCATGGTTAAAAGAAAGTAAAATCTGAGGTGTTGCATAAGTTCCTGAAATTAGGTAAATACAACCTGAGATGAGCCATTCTAGTATTACTCCACATCATCATTCATTAAACAAAAAGAACCACCTTTAGCAGCAATGACTTGAAAAAAATCATTTTCTAGATAATTTTCTCAGTGGGTTCGCTCTCTTTCCCATCGTTGCACTAATTCATTGAAGTTTTTGAGAATTTGCACATATGCACAGCTCCTTTGAGGTCCAGCCACAGCATTTCAGTTGTTGCTGTTCTGCTTGGGATCACTGTTCTGTTTCGTGACCCTATTTCAGCCAGACTTTAGCTGACGAACAGATGACCTCAGATTTGATTCTAGAATACTTTGTTATTCAGAGTGGTTGATAGTGGACTCAATGATTGCAAGATGTCCAAGTCCTATGGCTGCAAAACAAGCTCAAATCATCACCGCTCCACCACCATGTTCGACAGTTGGTATGAGGAGTTTCTGCTGTGCATTACATAGCTTTGCTCTCGTCTGTGCAAGGGGCATTATTCCATAGGTCTTGTGGTTTGTTCAGATGCAGTTTTGCAAGAGGCTTCCTCCAAACAAGCAAGCAAGTTTTCAGTCTTTTTAAAAAAAAAATTGTTCTAGCATGAATTTTAACATCTTACATGCTAAATGAGGGCTGTAGCCTGAGATGTCTGACCTTGGCATGAATTTGCTGGAATGTTCTGGAAGACTAGCAACTCTTGCAAATCTTGTCCCTAAATGTGTTTGGCCAAATAACCCTTATCAGATTGATAGGCAACAGCAATTACTTTTTAAGATCATTGCTGATGTCTTTCCTCCTATTAACACACACCTGAATGCACCAGACCAACAAACTGACAAAACGTGAACTTTTATAGAGGTGCTCATTCTGGCTGATGATCAATTAATCAAATGTGTTTGAACAGCAGCGGCTGGCAACTACTTTCCCTCTAAATTGAGCAATAAAAGTGTACTTAATTTTTCACACACTCCTTCTGCATTTTGGGGTTAGTTTTTGTTAAATAAATGATGACACGGTATAATATGTTATGTGCTGTTGCTCACTGAAAGTTGTGTTTACCTCATTTTAATGAAAAGAAATGTAAAACCTTAGAATTTCAAGAGTGTTTACTTTCTTGTTGCCTTTTTAGCCATATAGTTGACTATCCAGATGTTTGTTCACTAGGTAGATATTCAGTTTTTTAATTTGGAGTTTGGATCTTTTGCTAAAATTCGTTTGTGTGTGTGTTTTTTCTTTAATATGTAAGTTTATTTTTCCAGCCAACGTCCCTCTCCCTCACAGCAGCGATCATCACGCTTCATTTCACCAAAATTGCTAAGGTAGTAATTTTGTTACTAAATTTAGCCATTTTCCAAGCCCCCTTGGCAGGTTCAGGTTGAGATTACTTTGTTTGTACCCGTAGGTAGATCTGGTCTGCAGTCGATGAGTCACCCATCCTCTCATGCACATTTCCAAAACACACACAAATAACAGACAACAACATAATGAAGAGATAAATCATGCGTCATGTTCATCTGGGTTTTTGCTGCTAGAACAAGCTGTTTTTACACAGTGTTGCTGCGCACTCAAGGGACACGAGCCTTCGTCCATAAGGAAGAAACTGAAACTCGCTGTGGAAAGGGTGCCAACGAATTGGTGCAAGTGTGATTTAGGAACACTGGGTTCAGCTCTGGCTCCCCAACTATGTAAGAATCTGACTTTTTGTTCTTTACAGAAACCATAAATATTCAAACAATGACATTAAGGATTGGGATAAAGCAGACTCAATCAAACATGATATAATAAAATCATCATGATTTTGTTAATGTGAAAATAAGAAAGCTTCATCATACAGAAGAGTCATTCAGTTTTAATTAGTAATTGTTCCAAAATGTTTTTATGACTGAGCATGTCACACCTTCTTGAATGTGACCCTTTGTGTATGAGTACATGTGGTCATATCGTTTGTCTTAAATCCCTTTCATTGAAGATGGGGTTCATCGTTCTATATAATAAAATCATCAAGGACTGGTCTCACTGTCATAGAGCTGAGTAGTAATAATAATAATAATAATAATAATAATAATAATAATAACAGGTCATCTGTATACTTTAGAATTGCCCTGTTTTCACATCTGCTCTGACATGTATTTGTGTACAGGATAGATAATAAGGGCAAAATTTGTCAAGCTAATTATTATAAGAGTCATTTACCCTAACTCTGTGAATTATACTAGTTAAAAGTCAAAACTCCTGCTCACAAAGTTGTCATTCAGGTCAAACTCTTTCTAAAAGACTTCTGATTAAAATATGAGGTTGAATTGTGTTAAAGGCCAAAGAAAGACCAGTGAACAGTAGCTGAGCCCCTCAAAGTCTTTAAGCTGGGTTAAACAGGGTTGCTGTGGCATCTTCCGCTCTTCTTCCCAGCCTGTTTTTCCTTTAAAACCTCAGTTTTCACCAGTTTTCATCACAACAGCTGTTAAAGCAACCATTTGGAAATCCTTCAGAGTTTTGGGATGGCTTTAATTAGGAAAAGTGACAAAAACTGCATATTTCCGTACATTAAGTACATGCTGTGGCTGTAACCACAGAGTTTTTTCAGTTAAAAAAAAAAAAGTTATACCAAAAATCCTACTGTTTCATCCTGACACCAGCAGTTTCTCTTTCACCAGCATTCAGTGGATAAATGAAATAACTGAAATCACAGCATTGGCATCATCTGTCATTTGTGCATGGAGATTCTGTTGCAGTTAAAAAACTTGACATGAGTAGCTATTGACAAACCCCCCCGCCACTACCACCACCACCACTACAACCACCACCCCCTGCTAAACAAGCAAGACTTTGATTATTCACTGCTGAATATTAGTATAGCCACCCCCCACCACACCCCCAAAATAAATAAATAAAATAAAAATAAATGGGACAACCTTAAATCATACCAAACTAATCCTTGTCAGCTCAGAAATGGAAATCCAGATAAAACATATTGGCATATCTACTGTGGTGTAAGCCACATGAGGGATGTGGTGAAGCCTGACATTGGTTATTTTAGGTTATTGGATCTGAAATTGGTTAGAGGTGTCATTTTTGGTAAACCAATCAAGTGAAGCTGAGAGACATATTAGTTTATGCAAACATGTCTTTTAGGATTAAAATCCCCTTAATAGAACAACCCACCAGGACAGTGTTAAAACTGGTGATATGCAGAGGTTCCATCATCATTGAGATATGATAGCTGTGGTGCTTCTTCTTCCCTCCATAATGTTTGTGGCAAAGAGATATTTTTTTTAGTCCACAGGGGATTGTAAGTTAATCAGCATGTGATTAAAGTGCAGCTTTAATTCAAGGGGTTTTACTAATATTGTGCATGAACTGTTAAGAATTACAGCCATTTTTATACACAGTCCCTCATTTTTAGATGTTGGAAATTAATGAGGTAAACCTAGATGAAAATCCTTCGTAGTCAATGACTGCGTGGAATCTTAAGCTCGTGGACATCAGCAAATGTTTCCCCCCCTTAGTTGCTCTACTAGACCTTTACTCAAACTGCCTTCAGTTGCTCCTCGTTTGTGAATCTGTCTGCTTTCAGGGTTAGGTTGTGGAAAAGCATGTTGCACTGGTTTGAGATCAGGTGACCGACTTGGACATTGAAGAATTTCCCATTTATTTGCCTTGAGAAACTCTTGGCTTGCTTTTTGCAGTTTGCATTGGTTTGTTATCCAGCCTACTTCATCCTGCCAGTTCTATCAGCAGCCACATATGCACTGGTCACTGGCAGCCGTGCATAACCATGGCATAACACCATGATAAACTGATAATGTGGATCCTGAGCTGCTTCTCTCCTTCTTCATACTTTTCTCATCATTCTGGTAAATGTCTGTTGGTTTCTTCTGTCTAAGATTTATTTTATTTTATTTTACATAACTATTCAGGTTTTTTAGATGTAGAAGTCTAAATTTGACCTTATTGTTCTTGAGTGTAATCAGTGGTTCAAACATTGTTGTAAACCCTCAGTCAAACTTCCATTCTTGATACACCGACTCTCCAGGAATGTTCTTGACTCAGATTATGTTAATTATTTTTAACATTGTACTAGATTTCTGATTTGTCCTTTTCTAAAGTTTTTTCTGTCTATCTAACAGGTTTATATGGAATTACAGTCCAATGATGGCCTCCCTTACTTGCCTCTTGTTATGTAAAATTACACAAAAAAGCTATAAAATACATACTCAACACTTCTAATGTTATTTCTTTCCTTTATTTTTGGAGGACTGTGTATAAAAATGGCTGTAATTCTTAAACAATTTATGGTATTTAAAAGAAACAAAACAATAACCCTGAATTAAAGCTTAAAGTCTGCCCTTCAATCACATGTTGATTGTTTGATTTATATTTGATTGTGGTTGTGTAGAGAGACAAATCTACTAAAAATGCGTTTTTGACGCAGATATTATGGAGGCCTACAGCATAGATATAATGCAGACACATAATTCCCACGCAGGTTCCACTGCACTGTATTTCAGGCAAATGTTACAGTTTTTATCAGGATCAGAATTCTTTATAAATGCTTAAGGCAATGATGTGGTTACAGTTGCTCCAAGACAATATGTACAGTGACAGACTGAACTAAATTAAATAATACGATATATGACAAAGTTACAAAATATAAGAAATAGTTCTTTTATATACAAACAGCTCAATTAGTCATCTCCAGAACATGGATTAAACATAGATAGATTAACAGAGATTAAATAAATATGATTGATATTTTATTCTAAAATATATTTTATTTGACTGTAGAGGATGTGCAAAAGAGTGTATTGGATGTACTGTGCATTGGATGGAGGAGTTGAACAGGGAGATGGCCACAGGCAGGAATAATTTCCTGTGCGTTGGTGCATTGTGTAATCTCAGTCTCTCACTGAACGTGCTTCTGTGCCTGGCCAGCACGCCATGGAGTGGGTGGGTGGTATTGTCCAGCATTGTCCTTATCTTGGACAACATCCGCCTCTCCGACACCATCTTAAGGGAGTCCAGCTCCGTCCCCACAACATTACTAGCCTTGTGGATAAGTTTATTGAGTCTGTTAGCAACCTGCTGCTCCAGCATGCAACATCATAGAGGATGGCACTGGCCACAAAAGACTCATAGAAAATCCTGAGCATTGTCTGAAAGATGTTAAAAGACCTCCGCCGCCTCAGAAAATAGAGACAACTCTGGGCCCTTCGTGTAGAGTGCAGCAGTGTTTTTTAACCCAGTTCAGTTTTTTATCTATGTGTACTCGGATATATTTATAGTCCTCCACAATGTCCACACCGACTCTCTGGATTGAACCAGAGGTCACAGGTTTTCTGTTTCCCCTAAAGTCCTCATTCAATTCTTTGTAGCATGCAACATTATAAGCGCTTTGTTTCCATTGTGATTGATTTTTATTTTGTTTTTAAAATGTTATTTCTGTCTCTCTAGACCTTTATTTGACAGAACTGTGTAGAGCAGAAAGGGTGGATGAGAGTGAATGGAGCTATGGTAGTTTTAAAATCTGGGCTTCATGGGGTATATACTGTACTGCCTGGGAGCTACTTGGCTGCCCCATCATCCGTCCCTTTTCTTAACCACTTCTCCAGCTTAGGGTCACGGGAACCTGAGCTGTCTGAGGGTGTGAGGCAGGTTACACCTGGGATATGTTGCCAGTTCGTCACAGGTGAACTGATGTGAAAAGGCAAATAAAAATAGGTAGAAACCATAGCCTATGGTAAATGGTAAATTTTTGCCTTTACCATCTTAGCTTTTTGAAAACGCACATCACAAGAGAGGCGTGGGTATGACTGAAACTAAGCGACACTGCTGGGACCCTCCTTATGGACATCAGAGGTGACCCTAATGTACAAAACGACCATCATTTTACATTAAATAAAGATTGAGATAAATAACTCATCCGTTCCTGGTTATTTAGAGGAGGTGCCCCCTGTTGGCCATTAGATAGAATGCAAGTTTAATGTACTTGTGCATTAGCTTCACATTTAAGACACAGAAATCATATCCATTATTCATATACAATATGTGATTGAAACACACATATTAACAATACCTGTAGATGCCTTTAAAAGAACTGCATTTTGAGGTAGTAATCTTGACCCTTGTGGGTTAGCTGTCACTTTCCATTTGGCCTCAGACCTCTATCCTACCCTCTGTTCAGCTGGGCCTAAAGCCCACCCTTAAAGCTTGTGGTGTGAACAGGTAGTAAACATAAAGATCAGAGTAGGATGCAGTGGAAGCAGAAGGGGGATGGGCAGAGGAGAAGCAGATAAATGACTCCTTCATGGTAATGTCTGGCTGCTTTATGGGGCGTCCTGGCTGTGAGTGATAGCCTTGCTCTCGTTATCTGTCGATTGGGGTAATTGCTGTTTGTCGGAGTCTGGCTGACGGATGGTGATGCAATCTGCCCAGAGCTGGAATGGGTGGAGGGGGGAGGTTACGCTCTCATCACTCTCCACAAGTGTTTTTATTAGGAAGCACATTGTGTGACACTATGTGTTTTAACTTAAGTGTCTTTGAGTGTGTACATTCCCTTCTATACATGTGTGCGAATATGAATTTGTGCCTTTTTGCCTTATGTTGAAGTATACAACCTATTTATTATCTTTTAATGCTCACTCCCATGCATGCAAGTGTAAGTGAGCTGCAGTCTTTGCATATGTTTGTGAGAAGAAGCAAAGTTTATCTGAGCGTGTGCAGAAGTCAACAGTGTTTGCATAAATGTTTTAGATGCAATCGTCATAATTCATTGAAGCCTAATGGGTTGCGATTGCTCAATCTCTGTGCTGCAGACCCCTGGTAGCAAGGAATGTGATTGTGCATATCAATTCAGGGTCCCCAGTCAGCCACATGTTTCCGCTCCAGTAAAAAAAATAAAAATAAAAAAAGGACTGAATTATCTCGTCCCCAAGTGACCATAAATTGCAGCCATTCATTACTGGTCACACGCCAATTAATGGAGGAAAACTAGGAATATGAGAAATAAAGTAGCCAGCAGATCATTTCTCAGAGTGCTGATTCAAATACAGCTTTGTGATTTGAGTAGCTTTCACTTTTGCCAGCTTTCTGTAGCGAGGGGTGTCCAAGTCTGAGGGAATCAGCCTCCTTTCTGCCCGCCTGACTGACTGATTGGCTAACCGATTGACGGACCGGCCGGCTGTCTGGCTGAGTGACGGTGCATTTTGCAGAATGGAGTAAGAATGATTCATTGCGGCTCTCTGGACTACTTGATAATCATTCCATCTGGGGCATGGGACAGGCTCTCTTGTCGTTGGCACATCATTCATCCTTACTTCTCTTCATACAACTCTTCCTTGCGCCATCTCTCCATCCTTCTATCCATCCCAAGGGCCTTGGAGATGACCCTCCACCTTAGAGAGGGACTGTAATGCCAGACCCTTGTGACATGGCAGAACCCAATGCTTTCTCTACTCCATCCCCCCACCCCCCGCCCTCCGCCCCACTCCACTGCTGCAGCCTGCCACTGCCACTCGCCTCGCGTTTGATTTAATACCAGCCTAAGTGTGAATAAATTCCTGTCACAGCCCATTAAGGAGGCCTTGGAGAGATCTGGCCTGTTATTAATTCTCCACAGCTCCTCTCTTCCTCTCCCCTCTTTTAGTTACTATCTCTCCCACTCTGCTGCTGCTGCCTCCCATGCCCCCTCACCCTCTTCCTCCTTCGCTCCCTCCCTCATTGCACACTGTTTTGCTTTTTTAATACCCCGTTAATTACCGTGTCTGTCCTCTTTATTCAAATAAGAAAAGGAGAAATTAAAAGCAAAGGGATGTTTGTAATTTCAAATAGAACAGGCATCCACTGTCTGGCTTTGCTCTTCTCTCCTCTCTGGACCTGTCTGAGCTTGCTGCCGGCTCGGTGTATATAATGAATTCTAGTGTTACTGGTGCTTAGTTTTATCTAAGAGCAGGCGCGTATTCTGCCGAGGCCTGATGATAAACAAACGCAACCACCTTACTGTAATAAGACCAGGAGAGAGGGATACTGCTTGGCTGGCAGATGTTCTCGCTGTGTTTTTCTTTTTTAATTTCTTTTGCTTTGCTCCGATTCCCCGTCTCTGTCCTTTTTTTGTCTACCTTTCCACTCACGCAGACATTACTCCCCCTGCTGTGCTCCACTTTCTCCCCCTCCTTTTCATACCTATTTCTCTCTCTCTTTTCTACCCCTCTATCCCTGTGTCCCTCTATTCCCATGCTCTCCAGCTATGTTCAGGGTCCAGAATTAGTACGCTGTGCACAGTGGGTGTCCGTACCTCTGTCTTATTAGCAGCCTCATATGTGGCCCATTACTAGCTCTTTGTATGCCGAGGGCTTTTTAATTGTTTTGCTGGGGTCAGAGGGGCATTGTAGCCGCAAAGCTCTTGCAGGGGTGGTATCAGAGCGTTTATTTGGGGAGGGTATTTTGCAGCATTTTGTTGCATTTCGTTTCAAATGTAACCCCAATTATTTCTGTTTTGTGTTGCACTGTTTAAGGGCTATGTAAGCAATTAGAGAAGCAGAGTTTTGCTGCTATTGTTTGACTGCTGTTTACTCAGACGAGCAGCCATGAGAGTTGGAAAACCTTGTTCAGCTTGTATTGTGCACATAATTTGCACAGGTTACTTGTTTAACTAAAAAAACCACATTAAGCCTTTTATATTTTTTTGTATGCTTTTGAAGCTAATTTTAGCATAAACTGGAAAATGTAGGATGCGCGTCAGAGGTTAATTTGTGTGAAAGAGGTTTCAGTAAAGATGAAGATGGTCAGTAAAGAGAGATGTCTTTAATTTAGTAAGAAGGAGACTAGTGCTGGGGCACTTTCAGGTCACCAGGGTTTCACTAAGAGTCTGAGTAAAAGTTTCAACTTATTTATAATGTAAGAAAAACAAATCCATTCTTTTAATGTAGATTTCTGTAGAATTGTTGATTGTTGCAGACAGCATTTATGTAAAAAAAATGCATGTCTCTTAAAAGACTGAGGGGTTTTTTGTCAAGGAAGTTATTTGTATGGTGGTGTGCTCCTAGGTTTTCTCAGTGTAGATTATAAATAATAGCAAGGTACAAGAGAAGGTTGAGGATATACAGATGTTTGAGGACAGAGGTTAGGATCCTGATGGCCAGAGGAAAGAAACTTTTTCTTAGCTTCTCGTTTGCATCAAAAATAATAGCAAAAAAACAGGACAGCACAAGTTTAAAATAGATTCTTTAATAAAGATTACATCCAGTTTATGCCATATATGCTTTCAATCAATGTTCCAAGTACATGTGGGAGGAGGTCAAGTTATTCTAGCAAGCTTCTAGGCTCCATAATATATCAGAATCCAGCCTACAGTGCATCATGTCTATCTTCTCTATTCATCATATTTCATATTAGTGGAGACTGCATGAAACATAATGGCTGAAACGTGGTGTTTATTAATGAGGTGGTAGGAGTAGTAGATGTGGTGTAGTAAATGTAGATGTGTTGGGGTTGTAGATTGTTGTTGTTGAATCAAGCGCTTCCCTTCTTTTCTCTTTGTACCAAAGTCTGGAGGAGGCTTTTGTATCAGTCACATCCTGGGATGCACCTCCTCCTCCTCCGGTGCAGCGTTAGGCCAAGTTCCAAGCTTACAATAATGTGTAGTCCAGCTGAATGCATCATGCATAGTTTAAAGTTTTATGTAGAAAAACTTAAAACTAAGGTGTACGGTAGATGTGCTTGAGTTTTAACAAATTTGTTCTGTAAACTTATGACTTACTAATCAAATAAAAAAACACAGCCACATCTCTGTGACTCTCCCATTCTCCACTTTTCGACTTTCTGTTCTCTTCCACTGAAGAAACATGCATTGTTGTTTACTATTTGTGTTTGATCTGTGCATCTTTGTTCTCCATTCATTTGTCTCTTTGCTTTTGGTTGCCGTTTTCTTACATCTTGCATTGGGCTGTGAAATTTTATTCACAAGTGCAACTTTGGACATGTCCTAGTGGCCAAAATCGACAAAGTTATTTAAAGTAAAGGTAAATGATCGATCTGTTTAACTCTGCATCTTGCTCTGTGGCAGGGCCTTGTAACCTTTACTATCAAAAGAGCCATTTAGTATAAAGTATAAATTAGCCCATCAACATAATTATTAGGGGCAAATACTTTAACTACTCGTGACTACGCAGCAGTTGGTTGTTTGTGATAATTTAGTAGTTTTAAGTGGATTTTGACTACAATAATACAGGTTTTTAAAATTATTTTTACTGCTGCCAAACTGAGAAGTGCAGGTAAATAAATATCTATTAGCGTTTTTTAACAGGCAGTTTGAGAATGGGAGGAGATGCGAATCTCTTTATGGTTGGATCAGGAAGGGCATCCAGCATTAAACTGGGCCAAATCGACCGTGCAGAGCTACCCATCGTGGTGACTCCATCCATAGAATGTAGCGGTTAATGTAGCTTTAGGTATACTTTGAGAGATAATTCCTGTAAGGCTATTCCTGTAATCTCTGTTTGTGCAAATTAATCAGATTAAAACTAGATAACTTTGATAATAATTAAATTAAAACAGATTAAAAGCTTTTAAAATAGTAAAACCAAAAATTGTCTAGCCACAAATCAAGCGAATAAAGGAATCAATTTCTCTTAAATCCTCTATTTTCCTCTACAGTGTTTATTTCTTGAAGGGACTCACTGTGGATACATCCATGCTAACCACTGCTATAAAAGATCAACTAAAGTATAAGTATAGCAAACAAACTGACAGACAATTAGGTTTAAAAACTTTAAAAAATAGACACTGTTCTGTTTTCTTATCCTTCCAGAAATCAACAAGCACAGGTTCTGTGAGGTGTCTGTTGTCTGTTCACCCCTCCACTTTTCATAACACTTGCTACTCCTCCTACAATATTGATCAAAGCTAATCAAAATTACAAAATGACACCCTAATGGATCTTTAAATTTTGCTCAAGGTTACATTTGATGCTTTATGAATAATAGCTTGTAAATTGTGATGGATGAGGAGCTGGATGGATGAACGTGTCTGTCACTGACGTTATGGGTTTGTCAAAGCTGGAGGTGGGAAAAAGAGCTATGTTTGGTTCTGGAGCTGAGTGGTTGTGACCTCCTGGCCCCTGCAAACAAAGAAAACGTGTCAGTTCTCTAGATTAGATTATTGGTGTTGAAATTATTAGAACACCAACTCATTTGAGATCCAACAGGTCGATGTTGAGCAGAATGAAGAATAAGGTGCCGAAGAGCCAAATGTAATTTCCCCCATGCATGTGTGCTGGGATTGGCTGGGCTGGGAAGTTGTTTGTTTTTGATTGTTTTGCAATCTACTGTACAGGGTGAGTTACAGTATAAAGGGCAGTTTGTGTGCGCTCGGTTCAGAGCATGTGGGTTTCCAATTCAGCACTCAGCAAAATATGGCAGCTAATATCAGAACCACGAAATCAAGGAGTAGACAACAAACAACAGCAGCCTCTCCCGTGTGCTGTGTAAGGGATGCGAATGGTTTGATAAGGTGCGTTTGTTTCCAGATTTAGCCGTAGTCAGGGTTCGTTGTCAGGAGCTGATTGAGGATCTGTGCTGTGACTGCCAAAGGGCATGTTACATCACCCGAAAGCCTGCTATGTTTTGTTTTGCTTCAAACCCTGTCATCACTTTCCATTCCACTTTTTATTTAGTAAAGGGAAAGCTGCTTGCTCAGGAGCTGGTAGAAATGTGTACATTTGAACTTCAGAAACTGCTTTCTGTGTATGTGAAGAGTCTATTAGAGTTTTGATGAGGGTGAGGCACAAGTAACAGGCTGTTACTCTTTTGAAACTCTTCCCTGCACTCAGTAAACAGCATCTCCTGTGAGTGCATTGGAGGCTTTAAATTGAAATTACCTCCCTTTTATCTTTCCTGAAATCTGCCTGCCTTTCTCTTTTTCTCACCCTCCCCACACTGCTGCTTTCACTCTTAAAACGATGGAGTTAATTAGAACCGATATTACTTTTTGGAGACGTGCCACAAAAGAGCTGATTTTAAGTGTATGTGAGTGATTGTGCCAATTTAACACATCACTGCGTCACATGATGCTTTTCATGTATGAAGAACTGTTTTTGGCACCTGAAGAACTTTTTTTTTTTTTTTTTTTAAATTTCGGAGGAATCCTTTCCTGCCCATTAAAACCCCCTTGAAGTATCATGTTTACTTAGAGTGTGAGAGGTGGTGTTCGGCTTGGCCTCAGATGATATAAGCTCCTGACAGACATCTGAGAGAGATGAAAGAAACAGGTCCTGTCTGCTCTGAGATTGAGACGGCGGGGTATCGCTCTTCAAATACTGGCTTCAAGCTCTCACTTCTCACATGTTCACACAAACCCATTAAGTGCACATAGCATGAGCAATTTATATGTTTGAGAGGTACAAATAAACACTAATAGGTAAATAAACAGAAAACTCGCACATCATCCGCTACAAGCCAACTCTGCAGCAAGCCTGCAGAGTTGGTGTCAGCTCTCCGAAGCTACTTCCACATTCACCTCTCCTCTTTAGACCGTGTCAATAAGCTAGCTAGTTAGCAGCACAGGTTCAGCTGACTGTAGCTGTTTACGTTTGTGTCTCCAGGCAGAGCCTAACTGATATTGATCAGTCAAAACAAGTCAGTCTTTTTGATTGCTGTTAATATAGGAATATTATGGGAATTGATATTAACATGGGAATTGTGAATATGAAAGCATAAAATGGCTGGACGGGTTTCTTCCTTTTTTTGTTTTGATGACAGTTTATGAAAGAAAAAAGATAAAATATCATATATACAAAGGTGAATACAGTAAATGGCAGTACAATATATGCTGACATGTGACAAAGAGTTTTCAGAGGACTCTTTGCAGGCCTCAGTTAGCATGTTACATGTTAAAGTTCATGACAGTCCAGTTAGAAAAACACTGAACAAGCCTTACTTGTTTGGAAGGATTTCCAGGAGAAAACATCTTCTCTCTAAAATGAACATGGCTGCACTGCTTTGCTAAGATGCAGCTTAACAAACCACAAGCCTTCTGTAACAAACACTTAGACAGAAAAGACCAAAGTGGAGATGATTCACCATAATGCACGGCGACATTCTTGGAGAAAACTAAATATAAACAGAAACACTTCATCCCAGCTGTCAGGCACGGTGATGGTGGGTGATGATTTGGGCTTATTTTGCAGACACAGAACTTGGGTGCTTTGCAGACAATGAGTCGACCCTGACCTCTGTATATCAAAGTATTCGAGGGTCAAATGTGAGGCCATCTGTCTCACAGCTACAGTTTGGCTAAAACTGAGTAACTCATATTTATAACTCTATACTTACAGGATTCTGCCTCTGTATACTTACCAGCCCTCTTTAATAGGTACATTATCAAGATGATTGCAAAGGGGGAAAATGCTTAAAAGCAAACAAGAAGAAAGTGAAGTAATTGGGTTTTTCTACTATGTTCTGCAGAATGTTTCAGAAGCATGCCAAAAGCTTTTCTCTCCTCTACTAAAAACATACACCTTGTCTATTTTTGATGTGAGTCATGAAAAGCTGCACAGCACAGCTGGAGAACAGGGGAGGAGGTCAAACAAAAGAGCGGTCTAAAGAATATGCTCAGGCTTCTAAATAAAAACATTGCACAGACCAAGCAGAACACAGAATGTAATGCATTCGTCCCAGCATGTCTCTGCCACTATATAAATACAGTTAAGTGGAATTTAATATCACCCACCATCATGTTTTAAAAATAATATGGCATTGTCCCTCATAGCCGTGCATTTGTTATGTATTGTTAATGTTATGTTGTTTTCTAATCTGTTTGCATTCTCTTCACACTGCAATCTGCTGCAGTTAGCAATCAATTCAGGAGCTCACATGAGCTAAATATGACAAGAGAAGATATAAGAGTACCGTGCATGTGCATTTGTTTGAAAAACAAAAAGAAAATGAATTAATAATTATTCAGTGAAATTTTGCCAGAGGTTAAGTTGCTTGCATGGTTGCCCATCAGTAGTTTTAAAGCAACAGCACTTCACCCGCTCAGCCCTCATTCATTATTTTTGGGAACCAAATCACAGAGGAAAGCCCGATCAATGGGGCTACCTGGCAGAGACTCAAATGCTTTGGAGAGAGCGAGGAGGCGACTAGCCTCAGATACTGAATCGATTGCAACCATTCTGCATCAGTCGGCTGACACTGCAGGCTTTCCACCTCAATGCTGAGGATGTATTGAAAGAACCCCGTTGGTAGGTGTATGCAAGGATGACAACATGGCTATTGTATTTCTGCCACTGCTGGAAGAGAAAGCTTTTATCTGCTTTCAGAATCCCTTTAAAGGCCTTTACTCTCCTGAGACAGCCCATGCTAAACACAAAACACACTCGCACTTAAACCTTCCCATTGAGGAAAAAGCCATAAAGTTTATAAAGTCAATTAAGGCTTTTTTTTAACTGATGTCAGGCAAATTAAAGCTGCCTGGCCTCGCTCCCCGTGGGTATACTGTCAGATGGTAAACCAGGGCCCATTTAGCGTCACGGGGTTCCCCAGGCAGGGCGCAGAGCAGTAAGCCTCTTACTTACCCCCAACTCACTTATGCTTTTTACAAGTTCCCGTAGAGTGGCAATTTGTTTTTGTTTTATCAGGGAGTGACATTTTACTTTGGTGGAACATTTTTAATACACATGGACTCACATCATCAAGTGCAATCTGGAAGCATTCATGTTAAATTGTTCATTCAGAATCGTATACATTAATCAGCTTAGGGGAATTTACTGCAGCAGACTTTCTAAAGCGGCGCTAATCACTGTGAAACAAGAGCTGCGATGTCTAATTTGGACAGCAGAAATCAATGAGTTTCCTGCTGTGTCTGCCCAACGTATTGACTCACCGTGTATGTCCAATATTTGTGAGCTCAAAGCGATACGAGAGCAAATACATCATATATATATATATGTACATGAAGCATTTAGTTTAGTGGTGCAATGTGAACTATATTGTTTTGTGTGTAAAAATTTCCATCGTTAATATTTTCTATTTGGCAGCATGTGATACAGTTGTGATGCTCTGTGTTGTCATGTTTGTGCTGGCGCATACCATCGAGGTTGCATCATGAATATTCTGTCTGCTCTCCAAATGCTGTCAACTGGATAGCCTCTGGCTAGGGCGCAGAGATGCACAGTGGCTATGATATTAAACAGATGCAATAGCTGAAACTAGACTGTGCTTTTGAATCTTGAATGCTTTCTTAGGTAAAAATACATGCACATGGAAAGGTAGGAGAGGGTCTGCACATACAAAAATAATCAACGTCTCACTTTTTCAAAAACTGATAAAATGTGAAAGTTTTTGTTTTTTTTACTGTGAGCCTGCCTTTAGTACAAACCGGGCATGGAGTCAAGCCGAGCCTGTAATTCTGGCACATCAGCTGATAACAGCTGATCTCAGCGCCAGTTCACAACAGCTGATAGCTCAACTGATACCCTCCTGCACATCCTCTGGCTAATCTCATATACTGTGTGCTTTTTAAGTTCAAGCTTTAGCCTGCCTACTGCTGCCGTGTCCTCTGCAAGCTGCTCTGCCACCCAGCCCACCCCCTCCTCCTCCTCCACTGAATCAATATCCTATTTATTATAGCCTCAAATCTATATCACAATTTTGCAGTGAAATTTGCAATGATATTTAACATGATATAGAAAATGAATACTCACCAATGTTTTCTGGGTGAGTGCCGCTTGCAGGCAGCAGCATTTACTTAGTGCAAATAAATGAAGGGCTTTTCATCCGTCATCAGTGAGCTAGTGTTAGTGATGTCAGTGAGTTTAAAGTATAAATCTACTGAAACAAGGTGCCAGCAGGTGAAGCATTATAGCATTATGCACTGTAATACAGCATGAGCCCACGTAGTGCTTTCCATAAATATTTAAAAAGAAGTATTACAAATAGCTGCTTAATAGTTTAGTTTAACAATAACTAAAGTAACTTAACCTTCCACAATATTGTCACATAAAAAATGTTTAATGAAAAATATTTTCTACCTTTTGGTCTCTCCGTTGCCATTCTTTTAGCAAGGTCAGTAATTTCCATCCACTATTTGCTCTACCTGTCAAATGAAGTGCACCTATCAGCTATTGCATTTGATTCTATGTTTTTGCCTTGAGTGGTAAAACAAGCTTGTTTTTTTGTAGCTCCCTTTACAGGTAAAAAAAAATCCTTAGTAGGTGATGACATGGGCTCTGGCTTTCCAGCATGTCTAGGCTTGCCTCATTGTTTTGGGGGAAAATAAAAGCGTAGTGTTTCTATGTCAGTGATATTGTGATGTGACAGTTTATCGCATTAAATGTGATGATATGGCATAGCCCTTATCTGTTATTACTGATGCCTGCTCTGTTCCAGACTGGGGGTCCTGCTGCTGGGACCTTCCCATACCACAAATAATAAATTAATGCAGACAGATTAAGAATCGCTGTAACTTTTGACTTAACTGTGTCTAAATGAAATATAATATAACTCACATTTAAGCAGCTATAACAGAAACTGTGTTACTAGGTAATGAATTCAAACAAAGTATTTGACTGAATATTACAGGAATGTTGAACAAAGCATGAAAAGATAAATAAGTTGAACAACCCTGTTTTTAAAAACTACATTTTTGATACAGGTATCATTTTTCAAGTAGTCCTTGAATAATTTCCTGTTGGCTTTACAAATAAATATCTCGACTTGTTATTTTTATGCACATAAAATGCAATCAGCAATCAAAAAGTGTAGGGAAATTCTCGCACCTTACTAAACATTCTAAGGTGAGGTAAGGAATCTGCGGCTTCAGTTATGCAGCGATTAATGATATAATCAAAAGGACAACCCATAGCCTTATTACACTCACGTTTTCAGTCACGTTACTGGCAGTTTGCCACATATCACCAGTGGACTTAGTTTAAAAGTGGTGCACAGACTAAGTTCTTAAAGGAGTTGGTGACTGCAGATCATTGCAGCTTATTTTTACTCATGCTGCATATTCTGTGGAACAATCTAAATGATTGATTACCCAAGCCATTTTCATTCACTTGTAATAAATATGCAAAAGTTAGGTTGCGAAATAATCAGTAGAAGGTCCCGAAAAGATTTTATGCTCATCAGCGTAATGGCTGCATGGACAGAGATTATAGCACTTTAAGAACAGAGCCTGGAAGCTTTTACTGTAGACACTCTCGATGCTAAAAGTGTTGGCCCCATGAGTTTGCTTTGTCCTAATTCTTCTTCCTGAACGAGAGTTACAATTCCTTCAGGAAATGAGTCATTTCTACATAATTTAGGGGATCACTGGATTCTGGGGGAAAAAGAGCACCTTTACACATAGCTGTGGCTCTTCTCCATGTTTCCTGTCACGCTTGTTATGAATAATAAAATTTAATTAAATTTCACTCCGGCGCAGGCACCCAATCTCAATCTCGCTGTCTGAGGATAGCCAGGGGGTTTGCTTTAGCCTTAGCAAACCTTGTGGAAAAGGCAGAAGCTGTTTTTGTTCACTTTGAGTTGGGGGTTGGGCGATTAGACGAATATGTATCAATGACTGGCTAAACCCACTGCTAGCTAGACTATTTGGGTCATTTTTCTCATGATTTATGTTGTTTTATTTTAAAATTTATAGTAATCTTCAGCGCTGTCAATAATTACTTTATAAAGCACAGTTACTGAATAGCCACAAGGTGGTGCCTTCTTACTTTTTAACGTGTTAAGCTTTAGTTGACACCGCCCTGACACCGCACGGTCAGTTTACTTTACTGTAGAACAAAGCACCAGTCTAACTGCCTTCACACCAGTGTTGCTGATGAATTTCTGAGCTAGCAGGCTAGCCCATGCTAGGTAAGCTAGCAACTTGTAGGTAGATGGTTTTTCCCTTCCTTTATGTCTTCCTACTTGCTGGTTTTCTGTGCTTTAAAATAAATATTTTTTGTTATCTTGGTAATTTTTTTAAAAAACATTCTGGCAGTATTATGGTATATCATTATATTTCCTTTATATAGGTTTGCAGTGCTCTCGCTGGCCACTTCATTAGGTACGCCTTGTTGGCACTGGGTTAGAAACACTTTTAGATTGACATGACAGACTTACAGAGTTGCTGTTCCACCACATCCCAAAGGTGCTCTATGGGACTGAGATCTGGTGCCTGTGGAGGCCATTCGAGTACGGTGAAGTCACTGTTGCGTTCAAGAAAGCTGTTTGGGATGACCTGAGCTTTGATACATTACCTGGTTGGGTAGAAGATGGGTACACTGTGGTCATAAAGGGATGGACATGAATGATGTTCTGTTAGTACTAAGGGATCTGAACAAAGCAGATATTGAGACTCATCAGACCAGGCAATAATTATCTAATCTTCTATTGTCTAATTTGGGTGGGCTTGTGTCAATTGTAGCCTCAGTTTACTCTAGATGGCTGGAGTGTCACACAGTGTGTCGTCTGCTGCTGGGTTAACATGTTGTACATTCAGAAATGCTTGTCTGCATACCTAGCTATATAGTCGGTCCCTAAAAGGATACCTGCTTTTGGCTTAGATTTAATGTCACTTTTGTTATGTAAGTGCTGCTTTGACCAAAGTCAAACACAAGGTTTGTTGGTTCTGAAGTGCTGCTTTGACACAAACTCCATTTGGACTGATTCTTCCAAACCACCTTAGTCTTGAGTAAAACCTTTCTGTGTCTTTACCTCGCTTGGTTCATGGTGTGTGGAGGAGCTGCCTGAGTGAGCCCTGTCTGCAGTGAAAGCTCAGTACAGTGTTAGCACAACCAGATGGGAAGCGCAAGTCTCTTTTTTTTAAACCAAGTGGAAAAACATATATTTGGAGTAAATTATGATTAGAATATCATCCAGTTCTGGTTAAACAAACAAACAAACAAATAAAACAACCCCCAGAAAGTGATTTCGCATTATTTTTTTCGAAGGAGTAAGAGCATGAATACCTGCTGCTTTCTCGCTGGACTGACAGTGTTTGAAGGTTTTAATTTATTTTATGATTTATAATGGCTGATGTCAGGCATGATGAAAAAGATCAAAGGATTTTGAGTGTGTGGATGGTAATAGTTGCAAATGATGATATAGAAGCGGTCATATGTCATGAAAAATCATTCATATGACTGTTTAAAAAAGGGTAAAAAGGTCTCCCATCTTCTCTTCTCTTCTCTTCTCTTCTCTAATCCCTTCTCCTCACTCACAGACACTTACACTTGTAATTCCCAGCCAGATCCATTGGAGTAAAAGCTGTGATTTGAGTTGCCGGCGACAGGCCGGATTAGCAGAAGAATCCTGAGTGAAGGCAGGTTTTTGCTTCACTTGCTACATTCCTCTGTGTGTGTGTGTAGTATTATTTTTTTTTAATTGAAGTCTTTTCTTTCCAGCCCTTCATCAAAAAGCCCACAAGAGATTTTAATGTGCTCAAAGAAGTGTGGTGGTCGTGTTTTTAATTGCAGATGAAACACGGTAAATGGTTAAAAAGCAGGTGAATACTTCATCCTATTCACACAGTAATATAATTGTCAGATTAGCTCAATTTTTCTGTAATGTCTAAGGGATAAAAATAACCCCTCCCCAGTCAGCTTTAACACAGAAATAATGCAGCAGAATTAATTCATATAGAGATGGCAATTATCAAGCTCGATAACCCTGGAGACGCCCTGTTGTTTGATGGCCTACATTCGACAAATCCCGAGTGTTTACAGATTTAGGTTTTGTGCTGAGTTGTTGCGCCTGACTGTTGATGAATGCCGTATTGAAGGTGCGGAAAGCTATTCACTTTAATCGAAAGCAATCTCCAGTGGGCCTACACTGATGTGAATGTATGAATATATTTGTCACTAATGGATTTCAGGTCAGGGAATGTCCTTTGGTGGCCTGAGTCAGAATCTGTCTTGACATGACACACAGATATAGTCGTTAGAGCTTCTCTTGTGGCAAAGTTTCAGTGGAACTGAATTTTAATGTAGTGATTTCGATGAAAAATTCATTTTTTCCCTCCCCTTTTACTTCTGTCTTTCACTCGTCTACCGGGGACAGCAGCTTTGATCTAGTTTGGACGAGTGGGGCGGATGGGGAGCGTGATGTAGGAAATCAGAGAAAGGCAGACAGGGATGGAAGAGACAGAGAAATATCCTTCATCCATTAAACAAACTGGTATATGGCTCGGTAACCAAGACCTCATGTGTCCACTCTCCATTTCGTGTCCTTTATTTGTACATCTCATCATTTTCAGACATATTCAGCCGACCTCTGAATAATCAACGGTCATTTTCTCCATGAGATCCAAACTGGTAGGTTTTTTTTAAGTTGATGGTGAATAAGATACCAGATACTGTCTGGATAAAAGCTACAGATACTGATGGATCTCATCAGTGTGTGGCTCAGAGCATGTATAGGATGGTTTTCTTTTCTTTACAGAGCAGCAGCGTACAGTGACACAGATACTGTAGCTGCTCGTCTTATCTGTGTCACTTTCATATCAAAGAACAACACGAGAATCTTATGAAGTGTCTGAAGTATAGAAGGGAACATGAGCATATTATACAGTAGCCCTGGGAGGTCAAACGCATTGGAACTTAACGAAACGCCAGCAAATAGAAAAATGCGAAAACGCAATAAAACACAACGTGAACAGAAATAACCCACAAAACAACATAAAGAGACAATGTAACAACAACAATGTAATGTAACAACATAAAGAGACAATAATATGACCTGTGTAATGATTTAACAGCTCAGCTAACAGCTAATAGCAAACATCCTTTTATTGTCCTCCACTCAGTCCTGTAAAGGTTAATATACTACATTATAGATATATCACTCCTGCACACACAAAGTCGTACTCTTTAATATTATATATAATACAATAATGCTTTTGTTCTTTCTTTTGGTTTTATTACTCATTTGTTCTGCTGCATGTTCTGTCTTCTTCAAAATAACGTGTTTTTTTAAAAGTAACATTTAAAAAAAAAGGTCACGCTGCTCTTTGGCTCTGGTTTCTCCGTCTTCATAAGCATGTTTTTTTCTTCTTCTTTTTTTAAATAGAAATTTGCTATTACTGTGTATAAATCAGAGGTAAAGTACAACACAGACAGGTACTCTGACATGTCTTTCATACTTAGTGGAGGTTACAGGGATGGGAATTGGATTTCTCCCACTGCTGCCAAAATGTTTAATCTCTTTAGATGATGTGTTCCCAAAACTGTGTCCGATAAACAGCTCTGTGAGTCCATGTGACTTGTTTACAAGGCTCATTCTGCGTGCAACTTGCCTGTGCTTTGAAAAACACATCTCACCCCGGCCTGTCCTCTGCCCAGATGTTCTGCAAGTGCACCTGAGAGCGTCCTGCAGTTGGACATTAGCAACCCTGTACTCTTTGTACACACACACACACACACACACACACACACACACACACACACACACAAACCTAAACAATAACAGGGTTACCCATACTACCATGACTTTATTTCTCTATAAAAATCATATTTATTTGACCTTTGCTGAGTATTGATTCACTCTTTTTCCAAATCTAAAACCTGTCAACCTCTGCCATATTCCCCTTTATATGCAGTAAGATGAGGCGGTTGTTACATGGCTTTGGCTGCAGTGTTATTATGTTCAAATACAGAACCTGCAAACAGCACCGAGCTTCTGTGATAAACGGTGATCGCGGCTGCAGTGGCTTTCTGTCCGCACAGCAGATAAAGTAAAAGCCTTTTTTTTTTAACGTAACAGCGTGACTTGCATTCTCCTTTTGAATCATTGATTTCTGCAAACCACAGATGTCTTGATTCTGATTTTTAACGTCCAAAGTAAAAACTGTGGATAAATCACCTGCACGACAGAGACTGATGCACACAAACACACCCTTATCCTCCCACCCTTTCCATGTACACACACACACACACACACACACACACACACACACACACACACACAAAACCTAAACACTTGTTCTGGACCATTATTTTCACTCCCCTCATCTCGCTGCTTCTCTTCTGGGCGTGCCAATCACAGTTTCTATCTCAGGTCGCTGTTCTTTTAAGCTCTACCGCAGACTACTACCAGCGTTTCCAGGTTATACGAAGCAGGTAGGAAGTCTCCCAGTCTGCAGGAGGCCCTCGGAGACAGGACTCAGACAGTGGTTTCTTGTTTACTTTCATGAGTTGTTGACTGGCCACCCTGCAGCGGGTGATGGCCTGTCAGTGCTCTTGCTGTGGATTGAAAGGACATCAGAACATTATTGTGGGTCCGAACATAGAGAAACGAGGGAGCGTATTTGCTGGATTCCTGAAGTGTGTGCAAAAAGCCTGGTAATTCAGACAAAGAGGAGACAGTTCAGAGTTCTTTGTTCTCTATTGTAAACCCTTTCTCCAAATATTGCATTATAGGTGTGAAGGATTAGAGTTCCGCTAATTATGAGGTTATGAATGGAATTATATCTCCCTGAGGTTGCCGAATCATTACTGTGATAATAGCAGTCTTGTTATTCATATATCAAGATATGCCAGCGAGCCTTTTATAATAAATGTGCTGTGAAGGCTTTGCTGCCTCTATAGTCTTATTTCCACTGTGAAAAATGTATAATTTTATTGCCTGCTTTCAAAGAAAGCATAGGGCACAATTTTGTGGAAGAGTCTGTATTCAAAAGTGAAGACAAAAAAATGTATCTTTGAAGCCATATGTGGCTGTTTTATTCTTAAAAAGCAAGATGAAAAACATATTTCTGAGTGCAGCTCCTTTTTTTGAAGCTTCATGGAGCAAAAAGTGTTTCACTTTTTTTAAAAAAAAGGGGAGCAACGTTGTATTCTTGGAGGAAGATTACAAAGACTCTGGGTATCGTCTCATTAATACGTAAATGACCGAGTTATTTCAAGACTTGCTTGTCAGATTAATGAGGCATATCCCTTTTAATACACACTCACTGCCATCTTCTCACACACACACACACACACACACACTTAAGACTCAAAGTGTAAGTTGGAGAGATAGAAGGTAGGATGGAGTAAGAGAGCTTGAGATGCTTTTAGAGCCCCCCAGAGAGAGGGGAAGAGTGAGGGGGAGAAAGACTGGAAGGCTTCCAAATGTTCCACTGTGGAATATCTTCAAGGACAATCAGCTAAACAGTTGATATTAAAAGAGCTGTGTGAAATCGATTGCTCAAGGTGTTATCTGCGCTGCAAAAATGGCTGGTAATTAGTCATGGCTAAAGGAGTGTTAGCGAGAGAGTGAGATGGATTTAATCTTAATAGATTTCACTGCACTGCAGATACAGTAGCTCCTGAGTGAAGGAGCTCTCCTCTTTCTCTCCCCCTCACTCACTCTGGATATCTATCAGAGGAGAAGCGGCTGAGCGAGTCGCTGTGATGTACTGCTGCTGCTTGATTTGCCCAAACCTCCAAATGGCAGAGTTATTTTTTCAAAAGGCAACGCACATTTGGCAGCTGTACTCACTTTTATTCTTCTGGCTCTCCAGCAACAGCAGCTCAGGAGCTATTATTTGTTTATGTATAAAGCTTGGGCAATGAGGCACTTCAGTCCATGGCAGCTGTTGACTTAGAGATCTTGGTGCGGCATTTAGAGGCAATCAGCGAACAAAACCCTGAGTGACTAACTGGGAGATTGTGTTGTTTGCTGCTCTGTGATGTACCGGTACCCTCCCGAAACAGGCCAGATGCGTGTGTTAGTTTAGCGATTAGTGGGGCGAGGATTGATGAAGTGAGCTGAAGCAGGGAGTGTTTGGGAGAGATGTCAGCAGGCAGGTGAGGAAACTTTGTTTATTGTGTGCGGGAGAAATACCTGGAGTTAAATGTGGCTTTGAAGCTTTTATTAAGCCTCCTGCCATACACATTTCAGAAAGAGGAAAACAAAACACATTTCACATGTTCTGTCCATCCACAACGCTCTGCAGCTAATTTCCTCAAGGGACCTCAACTGGGGTCTAATTCCAACATTTACCAGTAGCAGTTCAGAAAAAGATAAAGAGTTAAAAATTAATATTAAGATGAATTTAGTTCGTTGGGATGGCCCTCCGCAAGAGTCCCAGTTTCCCTTGTAGCCCCTTGGGAATATTATTAATATTTGTCCACCCCTGATGGTCCAACCCTGTGTTGATTTTCCAGTCTGGCCTCTAACAGGAAACTAATCTGAAGAAAAGCAGAAAGTCAAAAATGAAATGGCATTACTGCTGGAAGCTTTAACATGGGAGTCTGTGAGGACTGGAGCCAGCCGTTACAGAGACTGCACTTTTTGGCTTCATTTTTCAGCCTCACAGCTTTGTTGAAATCTTTTGAATATTTGAGTTCTAGATCAAGCCAGTGAGATAAATGATTTAAATGGCTAAATTACCTCCTCAACATGTCTTGAAGTTCTCCAGAGGCCTGGTAATGAACTAATCATGTGATTCAGGTGTGTTGACCCAGGGTGAGATCTAAAACCTGCAGGACTCCGGCCCTTGAGGCCTGGAGTTGGACACCCCTGTCCTAAACATAAGTTGGTTTGTGAATTCGCTTCCGTTACATGGTTGTTGAATTATTTGTTGATTTCATCTTGACCACAGTTTTAGTTTCACTCAATGAAAGTGACATTTTGTGAGTTTTGTTTTTTCTCAGGTTTTCTGCCAGTATATTTTCAGCCCGGTGGCTCACTCGGCTTAAACCGACGCCCTGCTGGGTCTAAGCCAGGGGTAGGCAACGCCAGGCCTCGAGTGCCGGTGTCCTGCAGGTTTTAGATCACACCCTGGGTTAACACACCTGAATCAAATGATTAGTTCATTACCAGGCCTCTGGAGAACTTCAAGAAATGCTGAGGAGTCGTTTAGCCCTTTAAATCAGCTGTGATGGATCATGGACACATCTAAAACCTCCAGGACACCGGCACTCGAGGCCTGGAGTTGTCCACCCCTGGTCTAAGCAATGGGCAGTTTGTATTTTGAATATGTTTTTTGACATCAGCTACTAACCTTACATTTCCTAATGTATTTTATTCAATTCTTCACTTAATGCGGTTGATTATGAATTGTTCAGCTGACAGTTATAATCACCACTTGAGCAGCTGTACATCTGAAGTCTGAATTAGAGAGAGCAGCACCTACACAGCTCTTCTGTTTCCACAGGCTACACCGTATAGTGTGGAGTTGTAGTGACTTAACAGCTTTTCAGGTGAAAAACAAGCTTCTTATTCTGCGCAGCTCAGGAAACATGCAGTTGCATTTAGTGCTGATTTTTCTCCACAATCCAGGACGAATTCTCACAATCAGATGTTGATTACCTACACCACTCAGCTTCACAAAGGAACTGATTCTAATTAGTAAATGTGAGCATGTTAATACACTAAAGTAAGATGTTGAACAAGGTAAAAGTGATGCCTGCTAGATATTGGCACTGTTTTTCTTAGCAATAAGATTAAAACCACCAAAATGTTTAAGTACAGCAAGGATCTTTTTTTAACCAGTTTATGACAGACGGGGATTAAATGGTTCATTGTTGGAGACAATCTTCAGCTGCAGAGCAATGCACATTTTTTATTTTGCCGATCATTTATAGCAGCAGGATGGTGGATGAACGATTGACTCGAATTAACCCTCTAGGGTTTCACCACACACAAACAACCAGAAAAGCTCTCAGCTGTACTTTTGTTTGTCAGAGGCCAAGTTTGAAGAAACAAAACACTTTATTTCATTGAAAAATGAATAAAATATTGGAAATTCACTTTCTACCATTTAAATTATTGATAATGTTATTTTGAGTTTACCGAAGCATGGCGTGCTTAAAAAAATTATATCCGCAACCTGCTTGTGTCTTACGGTGCAGATTTTTGGAGGAACCAGTTAAATACAAACTAAGCCCCTCGAGGGTTAAAGCGGGTTGTTTATCTTAATTAAGGAACAAGCTGCACATTGCCACCATGTGACTCATTTTGTAGGAACAATTGAGCCCTGTAGAACGGAGGAATAAGTGACGTAATCCTGCGCCTTTTACCGTGACGTTTTTCTAAACCACTCCCAAATCTGGCAGTGATTTTTGACACCAGCCCAAGTATCAGCAGTGTCCCCACTAAAAGCCTTTCCCAGTCAAAAGTTGTGTGTGCGTATTTTAACATTTTATTTGCCTTCAGAATAACTGACTAATACTAATTTTGAAAATATTTGTCGAGCCAGACTTTGGGGTTAGAACCTGCTTGTTTTCTAATGGGAGCGGCAAAGTGGCAGCGTCATTAGGAGCGAGATCACATCTGGAATTTATTTTTCTTCAGTAGCGTTTGTTAAGTAATTTATGTTACAAGGATTTACAGTGTTATAGTAAATGGTATGAATCAGTGTTTGTGTTGTTGTGGGTAGTAGCTGCAAACAAATCTGTAATTATTTGTGTGTGTATATAATTGCTTTGTTGGTTTTACACTGTTTAAGCAGGCCTTTTTTTTCAGTAACCAAACTGCTCTCACATTTGTAGTTATTATTGCTTTTGTATCTAAAACGTGCTTTTTCCCGTCTCTTTTCTATGTTTTTCCTACAGAAGCTGAAGCAGAAGAACCAGCACCTGAAACAGATCATGGACCAACTCCGCAACCTCATCTGGGAGATCAACTCCATGCTGGCTGTCAGGAGCTGAGCCACACACACAAACACACGTGTACAAGGTGCAATCAGAAAGTTTAGAGACGGTATCTATAAAATCTTTAAAAGTAAAGTAGTCTTTACGACAGGCTGCATCTCATCCACAGCTTCCAAATAACAGCTGTTGCTTAATATGAAGCTCATTTTGTGAGCAAGGATGATCTAAGCAAACAGCTTGTAGGGACTTACTTGTTCAGCAACAACACGAGGCATAGGGTGGGTAGTGGGTGTGTCAGTGTGGCCAAAGAACCTGTGCAATGTCACCACGAACCACCGAGCTGCCGTCGTGCCAAAGTTTGTGTTGGTTGAATCTTCTCCCTCAGGACGTTGCTGCAGACCTCATTGACAGTTTGACACTGTGGATGAATTCACAGTGCACACACTGAATGTTGAAGAAAACAATGCAAAGCATGCTCTTTGTTCTGCACTTCATGCTTTGGCACTTTAGGTTCTTCTCCTGCAAAAACAACCTGTTTAGTTGTTAAGGCAAAGCAAAACAGCCAACTAAAATCGATGATCTGCGAGACAGATTTTGGCTCATTCTGGAGTCTGTTGATAGATCTGCTTGCAGACTCTGAGACACTGTGCCTGTTTCACGGCATAAATGTGCACCTGCACGTGGATACAAAAATATCAATGACCCCTGACTCACAAAAGTTAATTCAATCACCCGTTCACATTCACATAATCAATGTCTCAGTCGATTCTTTCTCTTTTGATTGCACCTTGTATGTAGGACATCCACAGGTACACATGGACTACAGATAATGGATTGGTGATGGGTTCTTAAACTGGATCTATGACAGGTTACCACAGACTGGCTGAAGCAGTGCTTCACAGAAGGAATTGGTACTCTAGCAATATCAAAAGGCTTCTAAAAGAAGACATTAAAGAACAGAGGATACACGAGAGGAGACAAATGAGGGCAAGACATCCCATGGAGGAGCCAGGGGATGGAGGGCACCGGTGTCATCAGCATGGCAGAAAAGATTCTGTCTACCTCGACATTCAACATTACAATCAGCATTTTTTTTTCCTTCTCAGTTAATCTGAAGAGTTAATGTTTTATCTGTCTGTAGCTGCTAGCTCAATAGAGGGTTTATGCCTGTAGAGAAATTGATATATTCTATTTAATCCTTATATTCTGTTACATGCCTATGTTACAAATGTATATTGTACTTGAGAACTTCAATAAGAAAAAACACTGTGGCAAAACCACGAGTCTTATTGTGAATATGTTGATCTTTTTAAAGTGGATGTTAGCTTGTATTTTAATCCAACCGATTATCTGGTTCCAATTTTCATTTTCTTGTAAGTAATGGGGACAACACATGTTCAAGAACATTAGTATGCCAAGTGTACAAACAAGATTTTAGTAAAACAGCTTATTTACATCCGTAATCCTATAACAACTGAACTAAATCTTCCTGTGATTTTATTTTTTGAATCACTCTTTTTTTTTTGGTTTATTTAATCTGTATTTTCATTAAGCATTTCCCACAGTGTTGCTGTTTTAACGCTGAGGGAAGCACAACTGAAGGTTACTAATGGACCCTCATCATACTCTCTGATGGTAAATTCATTTGTGTGCTTCTGCTGGACCTCAGTACAGCATTTGATACCAGTTTGTGGATGTAAATGAGGAATCTTTCTCACACAGCGAGTCATGGAGTTCCTCAGGGTTCTGTGCTGGGACCTTTAATTTTTATATTGTACATACTTCTCTTAAGTGGTAGTATTACAAAACACAACATCCATTTTCATGGCTAATCAGATGAATCCCAGCTTTATTTATCCATGCAGTCACTCAAATCAGTTGGTTAAACTAAACTAAAGGCATTTCTTAAAGGCCTGGGTGAGCTCTAATTTCCTGCATTGTTGAAGTCAGCCCCAGCTGCCATGGAGTAAGAGGCAGGATACACTGCCTGTAGGGCTGTCACAGAGAGACAGACAGCCATTCACACCTGTAGGTAATTTAGAACCACCAGTTAACCTAATCCCACAAACTGCATGTCTTTGAACTGGGTGAGGAAGCCAGAGCACAGACAACTTGACGTAGGAAGGCCCCGGCCAGATGGTGGATTTGAACCCAGTACCTTCTTACTGTGAGGCAACAGCGCTAACCACCTTTACAGTTCAGACAAGAGTGAGGTCATTATATTTGGCCCTAAAACCTTAGAAATATGGTGTATGTAATAAGATGCTTGCTATGGATAGCATTACCTTTGCCTCCAGTAATCAGGAGATGTCATTCAATACATATATAACAAGTATGTAAGACTGCTTTCTTTCATCTGCACTGTTTTGCCCAGTTTCACTGGCTCCCTGTTAAATCCAGGATTGAATTTAAAATCCTTCTTATCACATACAAAGTCTTAAATAATCAAACCCTGTTGAATCTCAAAGATCTCTTAGTATGATGAGATCTTCCAGGAGACCACTCTCAGCTCTTAGGTCACCAGTTCATCAAAGGTTTAACACAGAAAAAGGAATTATTCACACCTAAAGCTGATTAAGATTCACCAGTTAACCTAACATACATGTGAGGAAACTAAAGGGAATCACGCAGAAACAGGAAGAACATCGAAGCACATAGAAATGACCCGGTCGACCAGTGGAATCAAACTTGGGACCTTCTTGCTGTGAGGCGGCAGTGCTAACCGCTGCATCCTTTGCCTGTCATTAGGAGGAATGCAGATCCAAAGGCACTTAGGCATTTGCTTCACTTATCAGACCCGGAGGCTACATCACTTCTTTTTATATGCAGTCTGGTCCAATCACTGGACCGCAGCGTGCTTTTACTGTGCGTGAGTGTGTCTTTATTGAAGACAGAATTTCTCCTCTTCATAAAAGTCCAGTTGATATTTCAAATCATCTGGTGTATTATTACAGGTGAGGCCAATTATAGCTCATCTACCCACTGTTGGAAAAATGTCACTCAATATAACTACATCTTAGGTAAAGGTCAGCTGTCAGTAACTCTAAACCAGAGGTCTCAAACAAAAGGCCCAGGGACCAGAATCAGCCCGTATAAGAGTCCAATCCGGCCCTCTGCACGTGCGCACATCTTTGGAAAATGCGAACAAGGGCATAAATTTTAGTGTTTTAACTCAATTACAGTATTTCTTACAGTGCTGATAGATTTTTTTTTTCCCATTCTGGTAATAGAGCAGCATTTTTGCGAAGTTGAAATTGCACTTCTTTTTCTTTTCTTACAATATCTCAGTGTAATTTGATTTCGTTAAACTTCTTTACGCTGACTGAAAGGGGAGTTTCACTGTTCCGGCCCACTTAAGATCACAGTGAGCTGTATGTAAAACAAGTTTAACATCACCACTCTTAAAAAAAATCATGCAGCTCGTTTTTCGTTAATTCGCTCCAAAGAGTTTGGAAATAACAAAAATATCCGCAAAGCTGCACCAGGAAAATAACAAAAACACCGGTTGTGATTGGAATCGAATCAAAGCTGCATTCACCCTGCTGAATCTCCCACAAAGTCCATAAAAGAATTCCTCATTTTAATAAGCTTTAAGTCATTAATGACATGTGCTTCAAACGCACGTTTCAGCCTGAACACCATCTGCTTGTGACTCCAAACATGTTTGCACATGTCTCAATCTCTCATAAATATTAGAGAAGATAAGAGCCATTTCATATAATGTGGGTTTTTCTTCTTAGAAGCTTAAAGCACGTCACTCTTAAAAACTTTCGGCCAATTAGAAGTGATTTCTTACTGTGAGATGCTTGATAAATAAAGGCCCTGCTCTGATAAGAGGAGCGCCAGATCAACTCGTCAGAGCTTTTTGGTCTCTGTTGGTGTCCTGTGATTCCAGCCTCAGTTTAAAAAAGCCTCATTTATAGATCAGAAAAGAAAGAAGCAGTGAGAAGAACTCACAAAGGGCCTTATTCAACCAAACATGAAACATGAGCTTAAATCTGAGTACATGTTCGTGGCAACAAATCCACACACACACACGCACAAATACGGCACTGCTGTCAGGTCACAGATATGCATGAGAATATCAGTGCCTGATATGGGTGCTTTTAATAATTCAGAACAAAGCTGGGGTCGTATCTTAGATGTGTTATGAGGCTATTGTCCTCAGGGAGACGCAGAAGGACAGATGCAGCTTTGGAGCAGTGAGAAGGCTTTCAGCATTGTGGGGGGAAATCAATGCTCTGAGTAGTGACTAATAAACCCCTCCTCAGTGGTCTAATACTGGGGTGGTTATTATATCGCAGAGGGCAACGCAGCATCGAGGGACTATTATTACTGTACAAATGGAGTGTGTTCACATTCAGCTGAGGCAGAGGTCAGGGGCTGAGTACTTGTCCGTGCACACTCTGTCACAGATGATGAAATTAATAAAAAAAAATGTGCAGGGTTGCACTCGGCTGTTGACAACGTGTGCACAAAAGCAAGCACAAACAAATCATCAGTGTTGTTGCAGCGTCTGTTCGGGAAAAAGTAATCCTCAGACACTGGGACATGTAATATCCTTTATTACGTCCTTCCTGTCTGGAAGATGAAAAGTAAATCTTTTTGTCTTCCAGAGGAATTAAAGCATCGAGGTGCTGCTAATCAAAATGACTTGACTAACTGTGAGCACCTCTGTAAAAGAAGTTTTGGAAGTTTGCGGGTCTAAAGCATTCAGGTGTGTGTTAACACAACACCACAGGATTCCCAGTGGAGGTTCCAGCAAATTCACCCCAAGGTCAGACCGTACAATGCTGAGAGACAACAAAAGCTACAGGCCTCAGTGAACATGTTAGATGCTAAGGTCATGACAGTACAATTCAAAAAAGTATGGCTAGTTTGGAAGGGTTCTCTCTAAAATGACGTCATTTGGAAAGACAAGACTTAAATGGAGCCGTTTGGCCCCAAAGCACAGCATTGTCAGTAGTTAAAGCCAAAGAACATATCAGCACAAACACCTCATATAAGCTGTGAAGCACTGAGGTGGAGAGCTGATGATCTGGGCACCTTTACAGCCACTGAGTCGACCATGAACTCCTCTGTATCCCACAGCGATCCACAGTCGAAGTTGAGGCGATCCTTCCCGACAGTTTTGTCCAAATTGTGTAAAGTAACAGGACAATGGGCCCAAACACAGCATGGAATCTACAACAGAACAGTCTTGATGTGTGCTCAATCATCCAGGTAAGGAAATCCCCCCAAAATGAACAGAATCAACTTTTTGGGTACAAAAGAACAGCTCAAAAAGAAAATCAAGGAGTTGCAATGGTCCAAAGTCCAGATGTCAACCCGAATGAAATGCTGTGGTTGGCCCTTTAGAGAGCTGCGCATAAACAAAAGTAAACCTCAGAGAACTAAACTGCATACGGTCCTGTGAAAACTGCACACGACTCTATTTGGGTTTTCAACTGTAGATGGATGACATATTAAAGAAAAACCCAACGTTTCCTTCTTTCCACTTCCACTCAAAAAGGTCAAGGATCACTGAAAATGTCATATCATTTTCAGTGGATTTGATACTGATCCACAGCCATTTCATTTCTTCCGTGGTGCCTTTGGGGACCCACCCCACATTTCAAAATGTTTTAAGACTGAACTTTGCTTAGCTTAATGAGCAGAAGTTGGGATACATTCCTCTGGAAGAAATTTGTGAGGAATTTCTTGTGTTAGCCCACATCTGTGGCTCAAACTTTAGACTCGGCTATTTTGTGGTACGTTTTGGATCACGCCGTATTGGCATTGTTTCTCCCAAGTCCCGGGAATTTAACTGGTGCAATGAACATTCATTCAAAAAATAATCCCATATTTTTTGTGTAGGCCATAAATTATAGGTTACATTTTTTCTTTATGTACTATTCTCTGGCTGATTGAAGTGTTTCGTCATAGGGTAAAGGTGACCACTCAGAACAGCTTTGTATTGATTCAGAGTGACTCTTCCAGTATAAAATACAGGATTATGCTTAGTTAAGCCTTATTGTTACATTTGGATACCATGGATAAAGACTGATGCTTTTTTAACCCCAACTTTGCTTGAAGGAGCCTGTAGGGAGGAGTCAGCACCTCGTGTAACTGGAAAAGTAGAACCTCGGTATAATATAAGCTATCAGATCTTCTTCATAGGAGGCTTTTCGAAATAATTTGTCACCATTTTGTGCGCTCGCTTGAGGTCCAGGATGAGCTGCCTGGCCTCTGTTGGGTTTTGGTTTGTGCTTCAGGCTCTGGTGGAGGCCTTCTTCTACGTTTCTAGTTGGTGCCCACTGCATTTTGGTCTTTGCTGTAGGTTGTGGCCACTCTGGAATTCTGGGTTCATGTGGGTTCATCACCACTGTGTGTTTTGGTGTTGAGTCTGGTGATTTGGGTGGCCTTGGTGGGAGTGGAACCACCATACTGCCAGTTTCTAGTTCCTTATCTGTCCTTGCTTGAGTTTCTGGTATGTGGATCTCATTGTGTTGCATTTTGCCCTCTGTGATAGTAGATAGTTCAACCATCATGGTTGTCGGAGGCGTTGGCATTGGTTGACATTTCAGTTTGCTGCCTCTTTCACCTACCGGATTGTGACAACTGTCAACACTTTCCTACTTATATCCAGTTTTTCCTAATAGCCTCACACATTTTTTCTCTTTTAGTACATGTCATTTGCTTAGTCTGTCATGTACTGTATGCTTTTCCCTGTTGCACTTGCAGGTGAAGATTTGGAAACAGAACTGGTCCATGTGAGGCAAATCATCACGTTCTTTAAAGCAAAATTAAAAAGGAAACAAAAATAAAGGCACAGAGATGCAGTTACCATCAAATATGAGTTTATTTTTTTATAAATCATTCTTACAAAATTGGAATTTATTCTATTTAATCTGTGACCTCTATAAAAGTCTTCTCTTAATTACAAGGTAGGAGGGAGGAGAAGGCATCAGGACAGCTGGGCTTGACCAAGTCCTTACAGATCAACAGACACTACTGCTGATTGCTCGCATAATACAGTCAATCACTGATAAATAATCAGAAACAGGAAGTGGTCATGCGTTGTCGCCTTAGCAACAGTGTCCGAACACAACAATGAAAATGGGGCGTCAAAACAAGAGAATGGAAACTGTGACTCATCCAGTGTATGAAGGCAGGGATATGAGTCCTCCGCACATGGTGCTATTGCTGCCCGTCTACTGGAAATAACAAGTCTGGGACAGACAGTGCTCAGCATGTCAGGAACTCGCATGTTGATAAAAAGGCACAAATCAAATCGAGAGCAGACCAGTTTCCAGCGCACACGCCAACCGCCTGACACGTTTTGGGTAAACCTTCTTCCATCTGTGTTGAAGCTCAAGATGATAACTTGCATAATGTTTCCCTGATCAAATGACGGAGGCATTTTAAGGGGATACGAAGTTTAGTTGCTGTTTCTTTTCCGAGGGCCCCGACTCACATCCATCACACTCTGACTGAGCTCTGGAATTGAAAGACTGTAGATACACTTCCGTTTCTGTTTTGCGAGCTACGACTTGAGCCCCAAGCTGCGACAAAGACAATTTAAACCACTGTGTCACAGCCTCAGACGCATTACTGTAATGCATGAGGGGAAGATGTTGCGGCAGAATGTGAAAATGTTTCCATCTGGTGCAGGAGAGAGAGGGCTGGGGGGCCCCAGCTGCTTATTATTTTCCACGTGTCAGTTGGCGTAGTCTTTATTGGGACTTTACAATTTCACTCCCGCAGAGAGCCAAGATGGAGCAGCCCAATCCAATTCTGGATCACTGGTGTATGCAATCTTTTCCAGGAGTTAAAACTCCACTACGGCGACTCTGGAAATGTTATCTCACTTGGGGAGCTCTGTATTAGAAAGAGTGTGATAGATGCTTCCCCTGGAAAACCGATGCAGAGTGCGACATAATACGAGCTGTATATCGGCATCTGTGTGGATTAATGTGCACAGCGTGTAGAAAATAAACTGAATAAATACCACTTACTCCCCTCAGCGACGCAGGATCGGTCTCAATGTTCTCGCCGCGTCATCTCAAATCGTACACAGTCTTGTTTTTTTTCCTTTTCAAAAAATAAATATGTCTATGTACAGTGCTGAGACCAGGGATTTGAAATAGGTGGTGGGTTGTTTTTTGTAGTGCGTGTGGATTATCTGCAAAGCTGGGGAATGTGGTTGTCTTGAGACGATCAACAACAGTAACTCTGACAATCAGACATAAAAGGCTTGATATGGATTGAAACAATATGACTCTTTTGAAGATGAAATAGAGGCCAGATGCAGACCGTGCGAGGAGCATGAGTTTCCCAGAATCGCAACGTATCGATGTTGTTACACTGACGACGAATCTCCCGGGAAACGACTCCAAGTTTCAAAGTTTCAGAGTACAAGCACAAACAGCGATATTCAAAACAGTGACATGATTGGGGCAAAAAAAAAAAAAACGAACAAAAAAACCAAAACAACACAAGTTAGTCCTGCTGGGTTTGATATGACTCGCGGAAACAGAGCAGCTCTGCTATAGTAGCATTTGGATATGGCACTTCAAAGCACGTCTGTCCCCTTTGTTGAAACAGCGACGGCTTTACGATACATTTTACATCAACTCTTTGTCAAGCGAAAATAAAAACAAAGTGTGAAGAAAGAAAAAAAAATGAATCTAAAGCAGCCACTGAATGTGTGACACTGATGTTGACGATGTCAGTGACAGCTAACTGATTAACACGCTGAGCAGCTTTGGCTGAGACATTATGCTGAATGCCTGTCTGACAGAAAAGGCCACTAAAAGCATGCTGCTTTCATTCAAGTGTCTGCAAACTAAATGTGTGACTGGACCGCCTGTGCTCCCGCCTGCACGCTGCATGCAGACCTAATGACAGCATATAGCAGCTCAGCTATGAGCCAGCCACCTTTATTTTTTCTTCCCCTGACAGCCTGTCTTTAAAAATGATCAATTAAAGGTCAAGATATCTAGTTATTTAAGCATTTTGATCTGGTTGTCCGATACCAATAAGATCATTTAAGGTGCAAAAAAGTGTCAGCCGTAGAAAAGACACCGAGCGTGGCCACCGTCTCTCTCACACACACACTGATGCAGGTGGTGTGTGCCAAGGGGGGAAAAGCTGTCATCCCAAGGATCGCATTAGACAGCAGGTCGTGTTTGCCGGTCACTGTTTTCGCAAACGCTATGCTCCATAATGTTCGGTGTTTCATCAACAGCGTGTCCCCTGGGAATAAAACAGCACTTCAAACGAAATACCTAATTGAAGCCTAAACGTATCTCTGCCTGACAAATGGAGGAGAAAACCTTTTGTCAATTTAATGGCTCCGAGGTCCTTGGATATGTCACGAGGGGGGGGGGGAATAAAAATAATCAGGGCGCCAGGAGATACACATAAAAGTGGCGATTACAATATTTCAACACAAGAGCATCTCAAACGGATGTAGGCAACGTGATGTGCAATAAACAACTTTAAAGGCAGACCCTGATGTCAGAATGGCACTGATGCGCTCAGCGTTAAAAATCTGTCCTCTGAAATGATGCTGGTCACCAAAGACCTGCTATGGCCTCCCCCTCCACAGTAAGGTTGGTGCTCAGAGACCATGCAGGAAGAGGGGTGGGAGGGAGAGAGAAGAGGGGGAGGAGAAAAAAAAAAAGTTTGGGTTAGAATGCAACGTTCTGCTCCATTTCATCCAGAAATGTTCATTTCGCTCATTCCAACGGAGGGAAAATGTACTCCGCTCGGGCTTATGGTTGGATGAGCCAACTTTTCAAGGGTCTGCACACACAACACACACACGGACAAGAGGGAGAGCAGAGAGTCTGAAGGGAGGGAGGGGATAAAAGATGATGAAAGTAAGTGGGGAAAAAAGATGAGAAAAGTACAACTGCTGTGGCGAGTACGAGAGGAAAATGGGACATGAAATGAGATGTTTTCCTAACTTATCTTTGTGATAACACGGGAGCAGATAGACCATTATAAAAGCCAGATCAACTCATAAAGGAAGGAGCCAAGGGCAGGAGACGCGGGGTGTTTGTCAACTGCTGAGAATATTAGGAAGTAATGGCTGCTAAAAAAAAAAAAAAGGACAGGTTGGACAATGTTTCTTTTTTGACTCTGAGCAAGAAAATATTCATGGGTTTACAAAGCAGGAGTTTGGTAATGAGTCCAGTATTATGTCCTGATCCAGAGTAGGGAAGGTTGCTTGGGACAACAGGTTGGGTTGCCAGGTTTGAGATCACAAACACCTTCCTGTCTTCTACCATCGCCCCGCACGTGTGCCGAAAGAGCAGGACAGACGATGTCGTCCTCGTCCGTGTCATACAAAAAATATTCTATCCAAGAGTTCTTGTCGTCAGTAGTGCGTGCTGCGTGTTTGCACATGTGTGAAACACAGTACTGTTTGGTAAGCCCGTCAGTTTGTGTACTCTCTTTGCTTTTTTCACACCCAAACGGCCTACGCTCGTTTCCCGTTTATCCCTTTCCTCATCGAGTCTTTCCAGCAGCGGCGCTCTGGTCATTGGCAATGTGCTGAGTGGAAGACAGACCTGTGTCTCTCCCTGTCCATCCCCCTGTACTCTGATGACTCCTAATCTCCACAGAGTCTCTTTCCCCCTGCGTAGGGTCTCCCCCGAGGGGGCGGCGGTCTTGTCAGAGCCTCTCGATGTCCCTGTATTTCTTGCGGAGGATAGAGACCTGGTCCTTAAACAGGACGGGGTCCAGTCTCATCTGGGAATGGACCAGTGGCATGGCGCCAAACCAGCTGGCGAACTTGTTCATGCAGGTCTGCCGCTGGGCGAAGTGGTCTGGGTCAGCCCAGCGAGAAGCCCTTGAAGACTGGAGGGAATGGAGAAGAGGAGGAAAAACAAAAAGAAGAAAAGTTAGAGTTTTCAATAACAGATGCAGATCCTGGGGGAAGATGAAAAAACTAATTACAAGTCGACTGTGTTTTGGAACAAAATCCAGTTTTGCAGATCTTTATAAAATATCAGTGGTAGCGTCTTAAAAGAGCCTCAGATGCTTTTCCTTAGTTTCTGTCATATGTATCCTGTTACAGCAGTGAATAATTATATTAAACATGGCCACATTTTCAAATAATGAGCTCAGAATACGTTCGGGTAATCCCTGTGAGCCAAAAGCATAGACGTCAAACTCCTCTAAATCCTATAAATGTGGAATATTTTAACTGTAAATCATTCCAAGCAAAGACGAAAAGTATGGAAATGACCGCAGTAGGACCCCTTTAAAACAATATTTTGCAAGTGTGCAAGAGTTTATGAGACCAAATCTATGATGTATGAGTGAGGCAGAGAAAGAAGGAACTACTTTACTTTTTCATTTTGCCACAGTTCATGTCATATGCATGAGCATGACCGAGGAGGGCTGCATTTCTCTTATGTCTGCATTATTCTATTATAGCAAGCATGGCGAATAAAGCCGGGATAATAATCTCATGTGGACATGCACGTTATATTTATACTATGCAGCGCTTGAAATGATCGGAGCCTTGAATTCCTCTTCTTAATGGTTGGCTGTAGCTCAGGAGGGAGAGCAGGTCATTGCTAATCGGGAAGTTTGTAGTGTAATCCCTGGCTGCTCCAGTCTGCTTCCCAAAGTGTCCTTGGGAAAGCCACTGAGTGTGAATGTTAGATTCACACTCAGTAGAAAAAAGTGAATGTGTGTCAAACGATGAATGAAACATGTTTTATAAAAGGGCTTCAAGTGCTCCAGCAGAGTAGGAAAGCACAATATGTGAACCGGTCCATTTAGTAATGACGCATATTTTGTCACCGGTATCCAGGCGGACTCCTGTATTTTTACATAAACCCTCCTCATAATAACAGGAAATAACAATAATACATAATAATACAATGAATTGCATTTATATAGCGCTTTTCGAGACCCTCAAAGCACTTTACAATTCAACTATTCATTCACTCTCACATTCACACACTGGTGGAGGCAAGCTGACAGAAGCGAGGCTGCCATATCGCGCCATCGGCCCCTCTGGCCATCAGTAGGCGGTAGGTGAAGTGTCTTGCCCAAGGACACAACAACTAAGACAGACAGAGCTGGGGATCAAACCGGCAACCTTCCGGTTACAAGATGAGCTTCCCACCCAAATTTTTTGATTGACCGCTAAAAGAGTAAAAAGCTAACTGGGGTAGCCGTGGCTCAGGAAGTAGCGTGGTTGGCCACCAGTCGGAAGGTTGGCGGGTCAGATCCTCATTTGCTGGGGTTTGAATATGTGAAGGTTAAAAGTGTGTTGAGTGCTCCAAAAGAGTAGAAAGGCACCAAGTATCTGTCCATAACTGACTAAATACTCCAATACTGAAACTCTTATGTTATGCTAGTTTCAATCCACTTTTCAGTCAGCGTATTCGGACCACGATCATTAACAAGCAGGGATTTTAGACGTATACTAAACAAAAAGAAGCTCTTTGACTCAATCATGGTCAAACTTTCATCGTAGTAACAAGAGAAAGCCATCACTGAACGATGGCTGATGTCAACTTCTCTCAATAAATCGTCAGCTCCGCCATATTTGACAGGCCGGAGCCAGATGAGAAAGCGTGACGCAAGGCTTCGGGACCGACACGACTCCTTTCCGTGCTTTTGTCTGTGTGTCGTTATGACTTGCCCTGTTTTTTTTTCCTTTGTTTTTTTCCGTGGCCCATACCAGAGGATTTTTAAAGAGAATAATTCATGCTGTTCATAAAGCAGCACGGCTTCGCTCCAGCTGAAAGGCCATGACACACTCATGAAGGGAAGAAAACAACACTGGCTTCAGCATGAATCACGGCTCATGAAAAGAAGGACAAATTCAAAGAGGTCCGTATAATAAGGCTGCTCTGTATCCAGCATTGTAGATTGTTACGGGCTCAGTCACATCCAGTAATGAGATGCAAACCAGTTTTCTCGACCGGCCGTTATCCTCTTCTTTTTAAAAGAACCCCAACGCTAATAAGCTCTCCAAGTGCAACAAAGAGATGGATCTAAGCATTATAAGTATTCATACTTCCACATGCGGTGTGGTGTAGTGGTCACAGCTGCTGCCCTCTTACCTGTCCCATCATGGTCTCCTTGTACTGTTTCTTCTGTGTGACCTTGATGGGCGGCAGCTTGGTGACAGCAGAGACCAGGAAGTTCATCAGGATGTCCTCACAGTTGGCTAACTGGTCCACCATGCTCTTCAGGCTGGTGGGCAAGTAGTTGGTGTACAGGAAGTGATAATACCTGAGAGGACAGGAAGAAGAGTATTTAAAGGCTCCCAGATTGAAACCAGTGGCACTTAAATCCTTAATAGTCTTAATTCTACTGAAGCTCTTATTTTGAAAGTAATGCTTTAAAAACTTCTAAATAAACAGTGTTAGAGCTTCAAAGGTTTAAAGCCGGTTGTGCTGACAGCTTAAATTAAATATAAAAAGTGAATATTTCACATTAAAGGCCACACCATCGCTGTTGAAGCTCTTGGATGGATTGAACGAGTGACTTATTGAAAGTGATTAAGCGTTCGGCTGCGGTGATTGGCTGACTTAAGCTTAATGGACTGCTCCCATCACAGCTGAGTGAAGCCATATTGAAGCTGACAGGACTGTAGTCGAACTAAACGCGGGAACTATCGAGGGCTGCGCGGCAGACAAATTGACATTTTTTGGGGATAAAACATACTCCGTGTCAAAACACTGGTTTCCCGAGGCTGTGCCACACTGAACATCACATCTACTTTCATAATCTACAGATCACCGCATCAAAGCGCCGCATCAAAAGAAAGACAACCGAACACTGGAGAGCAGAGCGGAGCAACAGCGAGCCTCGTGTAACGGAAGGAGAACGGAGCAGGAGTGAGGAGAATCAAAGGACATGGAGGTAAACAGCTGCTTGAGAAGGGAGGCTTTAGTTTAACAGCCTGAAGTGCACCTGTGATAGATGGCAGCCCCAGTCAGGACCATCGAATAGTCGTTGGTCCATTTGGAGGTGTAGCCCCAGCGCTCCTTGTTGCTGTCCCAGAAGTGGCTGCGGGCGGGGTAACCGACGATTCGCTCTGGAAAACTCTGCCAGACAGTGAAGGCAAAGTCCACCTAGACAGAGATTAAAACATTAAAAAATCAGAACATTAATCATTTCTAATAACAAACTCTAATTTAGTACCCTCTGGACACCTTTGTGGCAAAAATGTACACATTTTTTTTCTTTTTTTTAATCAACTTCAGCTGATCAAAATGAAAAGCTACTGTTCAGCACTTTTCATATACAATAACCCTTACTATGAAACTGTGCAAAAAAAAGCACGACAGCCTGGTACTGTAAAAAGCTGCTTTTGCTTTGGTATTTTTGGGGGAGAGAAGGATAAATAAGGGGGAATTTTCACAGCTCAGCAGATGTTTTCCAGCTACTCGGGATGCACCGATCCAATGTCTGGATCAGATTGTAATCCAGTTCCAAGGGTCAATCTCTTCAGTCTTGTTCTTTGTTGTTCTACATCTTAGCAAATCCAGCATGGACGCCAAGGAGGTCGACGTCAAGGTCACACCAAATCAGTAAAAACTTTATGGATCTTGACCTCAATTGTTAGCGCCCAAGGTCAAAGTTGACCCTAAATCTTTTAACTTATGTTGGTCCAGTTTCTTGTTATTTACCAATAAATAGCAAATCAGTCAATTTGTATTCTTGGATATCAGCAAAACAATATTTCAATGGCGTCGGAACGGTCCTCTATCAGTAAAAAAAGGTTGGATAAGTGCATCCCTAATATTCACACCATTAACGTCATTATAAACCCTTGTTGGAATGAGCTGTGTTAAATATTTTCTTACAAAAGCCAAATAAAGTGAAGTTGTTGTTTTCATTAATCAAAGGTGTAAAAAATGTATCTATTTACGGTGTGTTGTGTGAGGGGAAAAAAGATAAAGAGGAAATGAAAGAGACTACAATGAAACCCAACAAAGGAACAACACGTTCAAAACACACTCGAGTGAAAATACAACTGAGGCAAAGCCTCATGAAACACAAAGCAGTCTTTCCTAAGCAGCTGCTTGTAGCAAACGACTGCAGCGACGATCAAAGCGCTCAATCAAATAATTAGACAAAAACATCAGAAAGGTCTCAGCGGCTCCTCAAACAGCCTGCTCTGCATTACACCGCACACCACTATACTACGCTGAGGCTGCTTATGTTGTTGAATATTAAAAAAGAAGAGAAAAAATTTAAAATCCACCATAAAACAGTATCTATCTGCTCTTCCTGCCAAAATTTGTACATATGAAAAAGCCCTGAAGGAAAATAATGACTTTCTTCTGCTCCTGCCTGCAGTTCAAAATAAAAGAGATGGAAGCTGAATGATGTTACAATCACAAGGAAAATATTTCACAGACTTTCATAATTCTGCCTACTTTCCGACTGAACCGGGAGTCATATTCAAAGGAGTGAGTATCATTGTTAAAGACAGCTCTCGTCGTCGCCATCTTCACTTAAGGGTGGAGAGAGTCGGATAAAAATGAGAAAACAAAGACGCCGGGGCCAGAAACTGCACTTTGAATCATTTGTTTAAAAGAAGGAGTGGGTGGATGGGGAGATTACCGGTTTTACCCTTCATTTCCCCCCCCTTTTCTCAAGTTTCCTGGCATCGACATTCCCTGAGCTCAGAAACTTTGAGAAGTGTTTGCTCTCGTGATCCAACCGTCTTCCTGGGAGTAACGCAGGTCGATTCAGTTGTCGGGAATGGATTTTCCCTTCTGTCTTGCCATCTTGATCTGCCACATAAACTCATTTCTTTCTGCTATGTTCTGGCTTCCCATGATGCCGCGCCAAAACGTATCCCCAGGAAAAGAAAAAAAGAAAAACAGGAACAGCCCCGCCAGCATGTGGAACAAAAATGCCCATAACAGTGCTGCCGTCGAATAGGGGATAGGAGAGGTAGAGCCAAAAACAGGAGGTGGGCGATAGGAAGAAAAGGAGAGGGAAGGAAAAAGAGGCAGAAAAGCGCACGAGAAGAGAGAAAAGCAAGCAAGGCCTCGGGAATGAAAGTTAGACTTTAAAAGATTAAAGAACCAGGCCACAAATTTTGGGGGGCCAACTTGAAAGCAGCAGGGACAAACAGAAAGAAGCTAAAAGCTAAAAAAAGGAAATGCAATAAGGGAGTGTCGAACTTTACAACTCAAGTGGAGGAGACGGCGATACAAAGGAGAGTCGCTGTGTTTATTAGAGGATACCTCAGTGGTGGACAAAACTGTGTCTTCATCCAGGCTGAGGACAGCGTCGGTCACAATGATCTCGTAGGGCAAAAAGCGGCTGCTCATCACCTGCAGGGGGAGACACAGAGCACAGAGGGTTAAAAATCAGTGGACTGACATAAGCTGGGATCCCATCTTCAAACTACACTAATAGCAAATCTAGATCCGAGCACAGCGGGAAATAATAAAGTAAACCTCTCTGACATTCATGCTCTTATTAAACAGCACTCGTGCAGACAAGAGTTTTAATCAAACTTGACTGAACAAGACGTTTTCAATTTTGAGATAATGCATTTCAGGGAATTGTTGCACTTTAAAGACAAAATCACGTGAGCTGGTTTCTGCTGCTTTTTTGGCGCTGACGGTACGAGAAAACTTAAACACGGCATAACCGAGCTGTCTTTTTTTCCAGGCAAACTGCAGCTTTAGGGTCACCTCCCAGGATCAAAACTTTCATTTACAAACGGAGAACCGCCTGCACAGTCTGTAAACCTGCTGTAACTGGTTTTCTTTGGCACTTTGGGGAAGCAATTTTCATAAACAATGAGATAATATCCCCCTTTTTACATCGGTATGACAACCCCCCTTTTATGTTGGTGTGTTACGGCGTTTAGCTGGAATTGTGTTTCCGTCTGCCTGATCAAAGCGAGTTCACTGTTCACTCTCCTTTTAGCTGTTTGTTAGATTTATATCAACTCCTGGCAGAAATGTGTCTCTCTTTAGCGCCTACATGCTCCGTTATTCACCGACTAACAGACAGACAATTTGCATTTTTGTCCGTTTTATCTCGCTGAAAATGGCTGCAGTGAGGGTGTCGAGACTGAATTAAAATTGTTAAATCAAGGCAAGAGTCTCCCCCCCCCACCCCCGAAAATTGAGCTGAAAGATGCTAAGGAGTGCTCAGTGGAGCTGAGAACAAAACATAAACGGAGAGCTTAAAACAAGAGACACATTTTAGAATAACAACTCCGTTTGCTCCTGAAGTCTACCACATTCATTTTTAACAATTCCTCATAATTTCATGAGATTCAGAGCAGACAACAAACAGCTGCTTATTTACACACAGAGCGTACAGGTGGAGGTGTATTCCTGCCCACCCGATCAATACATGTTCACTATTCATTCTCTGTTTAGCTGATTGTTAGATTACTCCCGGCAGATGCTGCTTTGTTGTTTCACCAGCTAGCTGCTTACTGACAGATAAAGCTGGCAGCTATTTGCTTGGTTTGTGCTACCAACCTCAGTAACAAGCATCAGACTAAAGTTGATGATTAGAGGTTTTACTGTAGCAGAAAATGGCTTCAAAGTGAGACTGCACATGTTGACACTAAAGTAAAACAGTAAAATTGAGGCTAGTAACTCCCAAATCTGCTGAAAGTTGCTAAAAAGCTGAAAGTAGAGCTCATGAAAATCACATGCAAGTAGTTATTATTCTAAAAATAGCACTTATAGCTGCTGTATAGCTCAGTCACAATACAGTAAAAACAGGATGGCAACCTCCTTGGGACTAGAAAAACACCTAAATAAATAAATTGGTGCTTGCCTGATGATTGCTTTAAACTTTCTTGCTTTTGCAACTGTGTTTGAAACGTCCTCTAGGCCTGGCTGACCACGTTTGATTGCAAGGCCATTGCACAGGTCACCTGGTGGGAAACTTGTCTGATGGCAAATAACTGCCAACACGTTGCACTCAAATAGAATCAGTCTGTGCTGATATTAAAGCAACAATGTATCTCTTTGCAATAGGGGACTGAACTGGTTGCCAACTGGTTGGATTCTGGTTATATTCTTACATGCAATTAAGGCTGCTGAGGGCTTATGTCATTATGGAGTTAACTTGATATCCTGCAGCATCTACGTCACTATTTGTGGAGGAATTTCTGAAGTGCTGTTGCAAATCTCGTGGGTTCTGGCTGGAGTCTGAGAGGAAGTAATAAATGTGAATTTCTTTGCAATTGCTGCCGATTTATCCCAGATATATCACAGTTAAGTTAATCACCTAACTACCACAAACAGATTGCACTTAATTGCCAACTTTACCTCATTCAAATGCAAATGGAAAGCAAACCAAGAGCAGACTAAGTCCGTCTTACTGCCATGTGATCATCATCAAGTCAGCAAGTGATCACATCTTTGAAGTCAACTACTTACAGGGCAACAACATCCCAAATTTATCACAAACAGTCGCAATCATTTTGCTCGTGGTGCAACCTCCAGTCATTGTTTCCCCTCGTGTACCTGGAGCACTGCAGACGAGCCCACCCGCTCTGAATCGCTACCCACGGCTCACTAGACCCCAGTGCTAAATGCAGAGTTTCACCTTGAGATAAATCTTGGAATAAAAATTCCTTTTTGCTCTCAATATCTGCCACATGCATTTTTAATGATCCCTCACAAATTCATGAGATTCAGAGGAGACAACAAGCCATGACATCAACAAATAGCGGTGCACAGCGAATGAGAGAAAAGCCAATATCCTACGCTTTACTGCAGGCTGCACCCTGTCGTTTGCTACAGAGATAGAGTGCTGATACTAGTTTCCATTACTGCTGCAGGGTCGACTCGCTCTTTTAAATCAATAAAAACACACAAATGTAGTCAGACACCTAGTGTGAGTCATGTGTCTTACATGTGGCCCAAATTTACTTTATCTCAGCCGCTGTTGAAAACACAATATGTATATTTAACAGTGGATGAAACCCAACTGTATAATTCATGACAGTCCTTGAATATTTACTGGAGGCAGAGAGAGTGTTCGTGGATGGGGTTTGGTGGGTGGATGGAAAGATCAACATCTTGAGGATATTTAGACTTGTTTGGTCTTTGGCTGTGATGAAAGGTATTCGGATGAGAAAACAGCAGTTTCTCAGTGACAAAAATCTGGATGTGCGCTCGAACTCGAACCGCCTCCCACGCAATTAGAAAACTGCAGAGAAACGCACAGCTTCCATGCGCGCGGACATATCGAGATACACGTCCCATATATGTAAACACTCTCACGCACCGTTGTTTAGTTATTCAGCACGGCTCTGAAGGTCAGGCCTCTCTGAGGATTCTTGTTCTTTTAAAGCACCGCCTGCACAGAAAAGCCATTACATTTACATTTAAGAGTGGTCAAAGCTGACCTCGTTTCCCTGTAAACACCTGCCATTGTCTGCCTGCCGAGCGTCACTGCTGACCTCACTCTCAACAGGTCTTTATCACTTCTGCAGGCGAAGGGCACCAAAAACAAATAAATAAATAAATCAACCAAACCGCTCCCAAAAATTCTGGTTTTGCAGTCGAGCTGCGGAAAGCCTCTTATCTACTGTAGTGCTCCAGCTCCTGATAACTTTTATTGTACAAGCAGTGTGACCAAGCACTTTGTCCTGCAAACAAAAGGAAAGACACGAGTTCCTCAAACACTTAAATCAGAACTGATTTGCACAGCGTGCAGACTTCACTTGTCTGCCAGGTCCTTTAGATAACAGGAGGAAAGCACGTGACCAGTTTTACTGGATGACTCAAGGGACTTTTTGAAAATCTTTAAATTCAGCTGATTATTAGGTGAAACACAAACGTTTTAATACAAGAAGGAAAACACTTGATCTCAAATTAAAAAGCCTAAAGGAGTATAAAATAAGATTTCAGTCCTTTATGTGCAAATATATGTAAATTAAAAATAGTTTTACTATGTAAATGTTCATATTATTTAAGTTAAGTCCAATATCTGTTTTAATTTTTAGCAGAATAAAAAAAAAAGTGAAGACCTAATATATGCTCTTTATTTGAATTTGTTTTAAATATATATGCTAAGACATGCAGGTGTGCTGTAATGAAAAGATTACAAGTCTGTGGTTGAACTCTTGATGTCTTGACTTAAACTTCATGAGTTAATTTTTATGAGTGTAGAGAAAAATAATGTTAATGACCTCATTTTCAGGCTAAGGGGAATCTAAATTGTTAACAAACTGCTCTAAAACCGCAGACACGGGCAGATGTAGCATCTGGTTATGACAGGTGGAATACCTTAAACCTGCTTATTATATGCAGACAGGAAAGCAGAGTGTGTGGGAAGGACATGCAGGAAATGCTCAGAGCCTGTTGCATATGGGCCGCCTGCTAAAAACAGGTGAGCTAGAGCAACGCCCTTCCTGGTGGGTTTAGGGTCTTTTGTCAGTCGTGGTCCCTTTTACAGTCAAAGACAATGAGCAAAGTTTCTTCTGATGTACTTCTTTGGGATTCAGGAGTTGCTACCCTGTGAGCTTGCAGGAAAATCAACCCCTTGCTAAATTTCATAACAATAAGATGAAGCCAATATTACCTTGAACCAGAAACAGCACACGAACCAAAGCACACCACATCATCTGTCAAGCACGGTGGAGGTAGTGTTATGGCATAGACATGTATGGCTGCCAGTGGAACTGGACCACTTTATTGATAATGTGACTGCTGATAGAAGCAGCGGGATGAACTGAGCTATACTCTCTGCTCAGCCTCAGCCGAACACTGCAGAACTGAACAGACAACGCTTCACACTGCAAATGGATCACAACCCAAAGCAAACTCCAAAAGCAACCCAAGAGTTTCTCAAGGCAAAGATATTCTTTGCTTTTTCAGTCATTTGACCTCAGAGCATGTTTTTCAGTTATTAAAACACCAAACTGGAGGCAGAGAGACCCAAAACACGCAGCAACTGAAGGTGGCTGCAGTAGAGGCCTGGCAGAACATCTCATGGGAATAAACACAGCATTTGTGTTTATTCCCATGGGAATGCAAACTGAGATTCTTTAGATTCTTATACATGTTGCTCACACAGCAATTCTAAAGTTCATCACACTCCCGCTCACACGGTGGAGCCCGACAGAGATGGGAACGGCCTGTCCGGCCAAGTGCCGCGGTGTTCCCGTCTTCCCGAAAATACTCCAGCGGCGGCAACAAGAGCGGATGAAAATTTCAGCTGTCGCTCACATTCGAACGGGGTGGAAGAGCCGAGGTGCGTGAGTGACAGCGAAAGATGAAAAAACGCTGGAGAGAAAATGAGAAGAAAGATGAGAAGCGGTACCCTCCCTCTAATTTCATTGTCGTCATTACTGCCATGATGTCCTGCGGGCATAAAGCGAGAAACAAAACAACCCCGTCTCTCCGCCCCCCCCCACCACCACCGCTTGTTTTCCCACCAGAAAGACACATAGAGGATACCAGAAAAGACCAAAAAGAGGTGAAAGACCAGGGATAGGAGACAGGAGGTGAGGAAGTGACAGTGAGACAAGCAGCGAATACTGAAAGAGACGAAAAGAGACAAAGAGAGGATGAGAAGCTGATGTTTCCAGGCCCCAGATGGTTTGTAATGTTAGAAGTGAGACATATTAGCCTGGGGCTTCCTGCTTCTCTCCAGGAATGTGAGCTCTTGCAGCAGGAATCTGCCTGCAGCACTTCACCTCCTCTCTAAAGGACAGCAGCAGAGGAGAGAGACGTAGGGAACGTCAGAAGGGAGGACCACCAGTGCATGTAAACCATATCAAGTGCTGCCGGGATCCTCACACGGCCTAAACTAACAGTCACAAACCAGATTTTGTTGGCCGCTGTGAGAAGACAACAGAGGGAGGGAAAGACAGGATGTGGTTGAAGGATAAAATCTGTATTATTCTGTGTTTTTTTCCGCGCTGTCGACAAATCCCTCAAACAAACCAAAACCAACAATGCAACCACATGTCTGTTACTAAGAGCCAAGCTTTCAAATGAAGGCATACACCCTAAAAAAAAGAAAATACAATACCAAATCCATAATTTAATATTATTAAAGGAAAAAAGCAATTTCCTGAAACAGCTGGGCACTGGACTTGTTTGGAACGGTTCAGAACGGCTCACATTAATAACTATTCAAGGCTCTGGTGGGTATTTGCAGCAGCAGGAGTGTGTGGGATTATCGCAGCGGCCGTGTTCACTTTAATGCCAAAACATGCCATCCAGTGCATTAGTGTGATTCACTGACGTGTTTATATAATGCCGCCGATAGAAGAATAAATACAAAGCTGAAGAAGGATCGACTCATTTGTTTTATTTTTCTTGGACTTAACTTTTAACTACCGACACTGCATGAGGAGGCGGCGCTGGGCGAAGTGCTAAGAAAGGGGGGGAAAAGAAACGTAGTCCTTGTTTTCCTGGGTGTTACACTTAGTTTGTGCAGCACCTATCCACAGTTTTCATTAAACTGCAATGGAAACTGCACACTGTGCATCCTGTAATTTTCTTCTTCGGGGCTTCAGACTTTAAATTATCTTCACCTTATCAAGTGCTGACCCACGGGCCCTCACGTGTAAACAGAAAAAGCTGCCAGTAAGCAAAATTTTCTCTCTTCCCCTTTTCTTCAGATGGAAAAGCATTTCCAGTGAGTTTTGGTAAGCTGATTTGTTCAGCTTTAGGAGGCTTGTGCTTGTCTTGCATGGTGTTTAACAGGAGTTTAATTGCCCACAACAGAATAAGAAGTTTGCTTGGACTCATTTAATAGAAAAATACTGCAGACTCGACAGCCACTCTATTAGGTACAACTGCTCATTTTGTGCAATCACATGGCAGGAAATTAATTCTCTTGGACATGTAGGTGAGGTCAAGATGAGCATCAGAATGGGGAAAACGTGATTTAATTGACTCTGAATGTGGCATAGGTGTTGGCACTGGTTGGGCTGGTCTGTTTCGGAAACTGCTCATCCACTGGGATTATCCCACAAAAGCATCTCTGGCGCTAAAAAGAAAAGAAATTTCCACTAATCTGTAGGAAACGCCTTGTTGATGTCAGAGGTCAGAGGAAAATGGCCAGACTGCTTCAAGCTGATAAGAAGAAAACTCAAATAATCACTCACTACAGCCAAGGTATGCAGAAGAGCATCTCTGAAAACACAACACGTTGAACCTTCGTGTCAGCTAAAAACAGGAACCCAAGGCCACAGTTCACACGGGGTCACCAAAACTGCACAACACAAGATTTGAACAATGTTTCCCGGTCTGATGAGTCTCCGTTTCTACGGCAACCTCAAATAGTGAGATCAGAATTAGACGCAGATAACATTAAAGCCTGGATCCATCCTGGTTATGTAATGGTGTGGGATTTTCTTGGTACATTTTCCGCTGTTTGGTCTCCGCCCATCCTTTGTGTACTATCTTCAGATAGCTGCTTTCAGCAGGATAACTCACCATGTCACAAAGCTCAAAATGACCTCAAACTGGTTTCTTAACCACACCAATCAGTTCAATGCACTCAAATAAGCTCCAAGCCCAGATCAAAGTCTAATTGATGTGGTGCAAGAGGAGATTCACATCGTTTACGCTCAACAAATGTCTGAGGAATGTCTGCAGCACCAGCAGGAATGGGGGCAAAAGAAGGTCCACGTTATTAGGCTGTACCTAATAAAGTGGTTCATTTTTTGAGGGGAAAATTGGATCTGCTAAAACTGCTAGATTTCTTTTCTGCAGAAAAACAACATGCCACAATTCATCCACGCATACGCAAATAAGTGAGAAGACGTAAAAACCACAAAAGGAAGCGAATTTGGCGATTCTTCCAACCACGACTCATGACGTCAATATTTCTACACTCCTGGTAACATCCAGGACAACAAGCGAGAAAAGAAGGTGGGAGAAAGAGATGCAGAGATAGACAGAAGCAAAAGCAAGAAAAAAGAAAGAGTAATGACAAAAACAGCGGATGTGTGAGTGAGGGAAGGAATGGAGCAGAGATGGGATAAGGGGGGAAAGTGGCAGGGAAAAGGCGAGAGGGATGAAAAACACTCTCTCTCTCGCTCGCGCTCTGTGGGGTGGAGGAACACAGCTTGGCTCGCCACGGTAAACACATAAAACGCCACAACCACAACAAACCACAGGCTGCCTGGCGCACGCACATAAACACACACAACAGCAGTGCGCTAAGCCCGTTCTGCTCGCTTTTCACAAGCAACACAGCTACACGCAGAGGCTTCCCACTGTGATTGACAGCTTGGGAGAAACCACTCAGAGCCACGGGGAGAGGTAAACCATAAACCCAGCCTACCGCTGAGTGACTGACACTGATGTGAAAGCCACTTTCCCTGATTGGCAGTTGAAGTTAAGTCCTCAGATGAAGAAGGGGAAAGGAGGGCTCCGGATGGGTCTGATGTCCAGGAATACAGCCGAGTAACAGATCCTGCTTACCCTAACCCTCTCAAAAAACACCTCAAAGACGCTCTTTGAAAAAGAAACAATTCAAATGTCAAACTGCGTGTCCGCGTTTGACCTTTGACTCGTACAATTAGAGGTCAGAGGGAGGTTAAGGTAAACATAGCAATGCTTTTCACGGGACAGTACCTTCAGCATAAAAGCCTAATGCGGATGTCATAATAAATGCCACTGAGGCATGCTCTGGGTCTCGCTGGAGGGTTTACTTAAAAACCAGGAAAAACATGCATTTTATGACACCGCCAGTCATAACAGAGGGAAAAATATCTCTAAGCTGACATGCTGAGAAAATTGACGCCCACTCGAAAACATAGCTTTTATGCACATTACCCATCGTCGAAAGCTTTTTCTTACCGTCTGTGTGGAAACATTTTCGAAGAGAAGATTTCAGAATTAAACAAATTTGTCACTTCTAACGGCGTGTCAATTTAAGGGAACTGAGCTGTTGATTTATTTAACCGATTAAATAGAATCTTTTATATTTTATTTAGGCGATTATTCTTCTTTCAAGAAAAATATCAGAGGCAAGGGTTTGTTTCTTTTCATGGTTTCATATAAGTGTTTTTACAGGCAGTTGTCCCCATTTTCTAATCACCATCTCTATACCTCAATCTATCACAAAAACACCATTTTCGGTTTCAGTCATATACTGTATATAAATGATGGACACATCCAATGAGAACTCCTGAGGAGGATGTTGATCTGACTGAGAAATCGAGGACACTGCCTTCTAGTTATTTTCTTGAAATTTTGACTTATTAACTTGAAGTTTTGAGAGAAGTAACTCGAAATTTCGAGCTAGCGCTGCCAATCAGCAATCTACGTGAATAACGTCTCTTTCTTGTTACCCAGAAGGTTATGGCGCAGAGGGATGTACAAATTGACGCTTTCGAGAGTAGGTTTGCTGATAGTAACGCCATGTGATTCAGCTAACAGCACAAGGATTTCATCATTTGTGAAGCCACATTGAAAATACTCAGCAATCTGTGCGTTCATGAATGACTGTAATACTGATAGCTTAGCTGTAGCATTTGTACCTGAGGGCTTCAGCTTCTGGGTAACAAGGAAATGACGTCATTCACGCAGATTACTGATTGGCAGCGCTAACTCGAATTTTCGAGTTAATAAGTCGAAATTTTGAGAAAATAACTCAAAATTTTGAGTTATGGATCTTTTTTTGTGTGGCAGAAACGGGCTTCCATACATTTCTGATGAGGCTTCAGTGAACTGTAACTGGATTGAATGAAGGGCCAGTTGCATCTCTTGGGTCCTGCGTCAGGTCTTTTATAGTTTCTTCTTCTTTTGTTCTCCATTTGTGCACTTTCCTCAAATCTTTTCAGGACACCCTGCATGCAGTGCAGAGATATGCCAAGTTTTTGGCTAATATCTCTTTGGGAATCACCTCAGTGGTGCAAAAATGGAACGATTTATGACTGTCAAAACGGCGCGTGTTATTTTTCAATGGTATAACTAAAGAAACTGGACAAATAACGTGTTATTGTGACAGGTTACAAGTAACAAAGTGGCTAAAGATACAATTTAAGACAGGCTCTTTGCTAGGTTGTCTGTTATGTGTGGACACAACGCTGGTTTATCCATTGTGCTAAGTGCCGTGTTTATGCTTGACCGGTTAATGTTAATGCTTACCAAACAAAGAAAATGGTCAGGTACAGAGACTGGACTGAAAAAGCAGCAAATGTTCAAAGAAAGACTAGAGCACTATTGCTCAAGAGCACTTTCAAAAATTACAATCACTAAAAACCAGAGATTAAGAACCCAAACTCATCAGGGAAATGTTTACTGAGATCATATAATCACATATAAAATGAGTGGTTGAGCATGTCCTCTTACATTTGTATCCAATCTGATTTAAAGCTGCAACCAGAGGTGTTGCCCCCTGTTGGCTGCTAAAAAGAATACAGATTTACAGACTCAGGCTCCATCTTTTATAAATAGCCTATATTTACAGTCCTAAAAAGTTTTAAATGGATGAACGATGAAGAAAAGTAAATGCTCTAAGTGCATTTATGTTGCAGATTATGGCTCAATTGTTACTCTGCAATGATTTTGTCACTTTCTTTAGCTAATTGGATATTTGGTTCCGATCAAAGTAGAGCTGCCTGTGCACTTAGCCATTATTACCACCTTATCATTCCAATACACAATATGCATTAGCCTTTCAGGCCTTCTGTTTTCAGTGTATATTATTCTCATTACTGAGCTTTAATTAAAACCACACAAACTGTCCTCTAATGGAATCATTGCGACACAAATCGAAACTCATTAACTCCCCGAAACTCTCAGACTGAATAAAATGTCTGAAGATTCAGTAGCTTTACAGAGAATATATGTGTAAGACGAGCTAGGTAATTAGAAATGATCGGGATCACGGCTTTGAGGTAACCGAGAGGCCGAGCGCGCGCGGCTCACCTTATTCTCTCCCTCTATCACGATGACGGGCACTGAGGTGGCGGGCCAGCGGTGCTTTGCGGGGAGAGGCTTGTCACAGTTCCACAGGACGATGATCTGAAAGAGAGAACAAACAAAGGAAGTTTTATTTGTGCGCTGAATCTAATTCAGCTCCTCAAACCCAAACAAAATGAACTGGCCTAAGCAGGCGACATTTATGTGCTCCGCAGCCAGAAAATGTCACCTTATTACAAGCTGATTAAACGTTTAAGAGACAAAAGGGCAGCTGAAGTGATAAAATATTTCCAATTATGTCCCCAGCGTGCTTTTTACATTTCGGTCTGTAGCCGATCTCGTTGCATTATCAGGTTGTCCTTCTTAATGCTACATCCCTGTGATGCTCCACCTCCCTTTAGATGATGTTTTCAGATTAAAAAGTCATGTTCCCAGCCACAGTCACATCATGTTTTATGTGACCTGCAGGTCAGCCGATTCGCTGCACGACGACGGCGGGCCTCATTAATATTTGATGAAAAATACACACACACCCAAATATGACACGATCCTAGCTGACCTTACACACACATTTACACACACAGTTACATCCCTATATCTCGAACCATTCTTCTCATGCATCTTAAATTTGATGTGGAATAATGTGGCGACACAAGCTCGCTAAACTCCTCTAGCTGGACGTGGCGTGCCTGTCAAACTTTGGATGGCGCCGTGGAACTGCGGTAAGCCAAACATGGTTATGTTACTCTGGATTTAAAGACTTTGGAAGGTTTTCTCTGCATTTCAAAACAGCAAATGAGTAAAGAACAACCTGCTCATCTCTGCTCTAAGCTACAACTGTTGCATAAACTAGATGCAACATATGCTGCCTAAGGCTTCAATCATACTAACCCCAGGCAACTTCCAGTCACTGAGGACTGATCGGATCATGTGTGGTTACTGGGTGGTGCAGCACAAATCTCCTTGTCATTGCTTTGGTTGCTTGCAGTTGCATTAAAAAATTGCATCTTTTTTGCAAACACTTGCCAACTAACCACAGCGTGGCAGTGAAACTTGTGCCAAAGTGTTTAAAAGGCGCAGCTTTTACTTTGAAGGTGGTTTGCGTCACCCTTTATCCAGTTTAACTACGGCTTAGTGAGTAGTTGGTGAGGTGTTTGCAGACAAGTCAGTGTCTTCCAACAAAAGCAAGTAAAGTGGTTGTGCAGTTAAAGGTTAAGTAGCACAACTTCTGTAACCTCCAAGGAGAAAATGGAGACCTTTATTGTTGGTGTTGGTGCCTTTTGAGGATTAAAAAAAATTATTTGGCAAATAGTACAGCCTGCTGTGAGTGCCACGAATGAGTGCAATTCCAGCATTATTATTATTATTTATATATAAAAGCTAATTAGCAGAAACCTGTGTCTGTGCAGTGCACAGTATACTCTGTAGACGTGGTTTGCATTTGCTGCAACTTGGTTCTTCACCGCTCTCATCACAAAATGTGTCCTCGTGCCTCCAAAAAATGCTATCATTTAAGCTAAAAGGTTTACACTGAAATCAGCAGTTGATTTAACAGGAAGCAATTTCCTTAATAGTATGCTGTCTTTCAGTGTTTGCACTGAACCTTAGTATTTTGATTGGTTTTTTCGAGATATTTTGTTTTGGTCTAGGGGTGGTTGTGGTTGTAGCTCAGGAATTGGAGCAGGTCATCTACAAATTGGAAGGTTGGTGGTCCGACCCCCAGCTGGTGCAGTCTGTATGCCGGAATATCGTTGGGCGAGATATCGAACTCTGCGTTGGCGCGTTCATCTGAGTGTAAATGTTAGATAGAAAGCACTTAGGTGTAAATAAAAGTGCCTATATGCGTGTGAATGCGTGAATGAGAGGAAAAGGGCTATACATACATATAAAAATCAGTCCATTTAGCATCTATCAAACTTCCTGTGAACCTGGGGCAGATGCTTGTTTCTCTTTCCTGTACTCTGAACTCTTGAGACTTTTATTTGCACGCACCATCAAGCGTCAGAGACATTGACTTTTTGTCTGTGACTTGCAAGTTAAATCCTTTGTTTTTTAGATTTTCCCTTTAAGATGATGAAACCATAGCCTGCAGTGTGTAGTTAATACCCAGCTGGTAAAGAAGAAACTGATAGGGCCCCATCATCAACATCCAGTTGCTGTGTGCCAGCTAACATCTGCCCTGCTGGAATGTCCTTGAACGAGTGAGCAAATTAATCCATCCCAGTTCCAGTGTGCAGAGCTGCGGCTGACACCGCGCTCAGGCGTCCCTGATGGAGGCAACCCATAAGAATTTCCCTGCAGGGATCAATAAAGTTTCACATTATCCTGACATTAACTGTGTCACACGCAGCGGTTCCCCTCGGGGTCTCTGCACCCTGACTGGACCTGCCAAATTATGCGCTGGTAGCTATTCAGATATCTGAGCTAAGGTGTTTCCATGTGTCTACGGCAGCTGTGTGAAGAGAAAGAAGATGATGTTCAGCTGTTTGATGAATTGCAAAATCATCTCAACATTATCAGCGAACAAAAACACTCGTGATGCCAAATCTGGACGGAGAAAATGCCCGTCATTGTTAGACAACAACAACAACAGGTATGCAGTCTGCATGCATGTGCATGCACCCGCACACACACAGAGCTGAGCTGTTACAGCCTTCTATTCCTGTTTGATTAGAAAGACAGATGGTGTCTCTGTCAGCTCACCAGCTCCCAAGGGGTGCTGGTGGAGGCTCTGTATGTGTGCGCCTATATGACTGCAGGAGAAATGGTGAAGGAGCTGTTGTGTGTCTGCAGCGCGAGAGGAAGAAACGTTTCCCACAAGAATGTGCGTGAACACATTCACACATGAGCACACACACACACACAGCGGGAGGCTGTCAGAATGTGCTTCAAAAGCTTTCTTGTGTCCAATTTAGCCTCCTCCACCCTCTCTGTTCTTTCATTCTGTCCCCTCCATTCATTTATTTATATCCCTTTGCTCATCCCCTCATAGCCCAGCAGCCCTGCTCTTCCTCTCCTCTCCTTCTCTCCTCACGCTGAGAGTGGAAGAAAACACTCCGGCTGCGTACCTGGCTCTCCACTCTGCATGCACAGCCAGAGGAACGCAAACACAAAAGCACCTCCATAAAAATAATAGGAGGGGAGCATCTACTCATTCAGCCAGCTGCTATGAGAGGATGCGTCTGTGAAAGCTTGTCGACGATAGGACGTGCAGCTGGGTTACACCACACCGAGGAAGGCCTGAATATTAAACACCCATTCTTCTCACTAAAACAATGAAATGTTCAGGAGAGGCAGCATTGACTGCTGGGCTCAGATTTATAATATTCATAACACACATAAATATTTTTTATAATCCAGGTCAATTTTTTTTACTTTTGCTTTTTCAACAGTTTTAAGTGACTTCACCAATTTTACATTTCAGTGCCGTTAAAAATAATACCGCCTCCTCTGAGTTACACAGTCTGGAAATGTAAATCTTAACTTTGCTTATTTGTTGAAGCCACACTGCTGACATAAGGCAGCAGGGGCAACATTTAAATATCATTAACCACAGTCTCCAACTTTCAAGCTTTTCTAGTGGCACTTCTCTTCTGTCAGTGCAGTTGTTATTATAAAAATTATTAATGTTGACTTAGAAAGAGAAGGAGGTTTTTTAAGTTATTGGGTCTGAAGTCATACCAGTGATGCCTCTGGATTAAAACAAGGCTCATCTAGCATTTTCACTAAATATATATTTTATAGTATTATAAAACATTGTTTTTTGTAAGGTTTATTCTTTTTTCCTTCAGCTATTTATGTTGAAAGTATATTTCTTGATAAAACTATGTTTGTGTTTAGAGCTGTTCAATATAACGACATATATCGGATGACGATATAAAAACGTCGTTTCATTTCCTGGCGTCGTTTCATTTTTGCGACACCAGGAAACAAAGCTATCGTTTGTTTCGTGGTGTCGCAAAATAAACTGTTTACGGCAATATTTTTTCACCGTTTTGATGGTCACTGTAGTGGCTATATTAATTTCTTAAAGTTCTCTCTTTCTCTTATATTTAATATAACCACACTACAGATGGACAAGCGCCTGTTTTTATGCGTTGTCGTTAGCAACAACGACGGTATCACGGGTCCGCTTGTTTATGTTCCACATAAACCTTTCACAATAAAGCTCAAGATCCTGTTGAGACTTTTCAAAATAAACTGAATCACGTGAAAGAGCAGATTATTTACGGATGAGAAGTAAAAAAGAGCCGCCAGGTGCTAGAAAATAAACCTTAGACTCAAACGTTAGAACAGGCTTTTCCCCGCAGCACGCCGTGTAATAAATACTCAAAGAAAACGGCGGCCTTTACAACTTTTGTCTAAAAATGTGTAGTTTCATGCATCGGTTAAAACACTCGACTCCAGCTACATGACGCGCAGCTGGAAACACTTCCCGCAAGTCGAGCTGCCCGAGATTCACAGAATTTACAGAAAATGTTACATTTTTGTGATTTATATCGTTAGAATTCTTATATCGGGATATGAGATTTTGGTCATATCGCACAGCCCTATTTGTGTTTTCAGAGCCTTTCTGCATGTTCTCCAGCTAACTTAGCCACAGGTGTAAATGTGTGAGTGAATGGTTGTCAGCTCAGCTGCAAATATTGGGTCAATATGGCCAATATTGATACTTCTCACCTATAAAGGCAGCTTATGTAGGGGAGAGCAGTGTCCAGTTTTCAAATTGGATACTTTGCACTACATCACTGAGATTTTAACTTTTCATGATAATTAGTTAACACAACAAAAGACACCTTTGAGTTTTTCACGTATTCTGTGTTTTTTGGCCACCTTGAATGTAAACGTGCCCATCTCTAAAGCACTTGGGCTCAGCTCCTGTAATTTAACTGTGGTACAGGCTATAAATAAATACACATGACAATCAACGTTTTTCACAGTGTATGTTCGAGGTGTATTTTTCATTTACAAAAATATTAAAGGAAAATATTTGTACAATTTTGTGGGCTAAATGGAATTTAGAGCAGAGAAACAAAAGAAAAGAAATTAGACTTATTTTGAAAGTCTTTCAAAACTTTGTTCCAAAAAGTTTCATCTTTTGAAACTGGTGCGACATCTTCCTCTGTTTTAATGATGCATGGGTACAAAAGCTCAGAGTTTCAAACTCAGAGCTTCTGTACCCATGTATCATTAAAACAGCTGTAAAAACCGACACGGCTGTAAACACTCACGTCTTCAACCTGGCTGCGGCGGCACAACGAGTGAGGTTTCAAAAATCAAGAGATGCACTACCGGCCAGCTTGTGCTGATGGATCTGACACATCTTTTGTTTTACGGTGCCGTTTGCCAGGGTGAGAACAGCAAGCTTAATGGCCTCCCTAACCCTGCAGCAGACTGGCAACCTGTCCAGGGTATATCACACCTCTCACCCTATGACAGCTGGGATAGACTCCAGTCTCACCATGACCCTGAATTGGATAAATATAAGAAGATGGATGGACAAGCTAAGAAATCCTGATTTTAATAAACTGTTATTTATTTTAGACAAGCTGTTGTGTCCATCAGTGGGGCAGTGAGCACAGTAACAGATACAGGCAAAAATGGCCATAAGGCATCAGTGAATAAGGTCAGATGTAGAATCAACATGTTTAGATGAAAGAGAGTGATTCACGATGAGCGATATTTCCAGGAGAAAATAACCGTGATCCAGGCTACATCATGCCTTAACTACAGCATGTATGCAAGTGGGCTTTATAATTACAAACAACAAGTGCCTTAAAGATGGCAAGCAAACAAAAAGATGCAATTAACATGCCCTGCAATCCTGTACCAACACATGTACTACTATCCAAAATGCATTCCTCCTACACAAAATACAAACTCACTTGGTCATACATTCTGCTGGTCGCAGAAACAAACAAAACACACACACACACACACACATATATACACCCACACACTCAGGCAAACACAAAAACCAGCCATCAGGGAGCAAATTCCATTTCATTTCCCGCTTTAGTAAGGAGCAAGCAGGGGAATCGATACATGCCATCTCCAGCTGTGCTGAAGGGGGTTTGGCTGCCATGGAGACAGATGTAGCACCGCTACAAACTGCTGCTCTAATTCAATCCACCGGAGTTAACACACAAGCACACGGTGATGGAGGATGAGCTCTGCTGCTGCCCTGGTTGGAAAATACGATCGCAAAATAGCCGTACGAGCGAGCCGCATAACACGGCACAATTTAGCAGATGCGCGGTGGAGGTGAGTGGAGGATTCTTGAGATAATGAGTGAACAATCACACAATCACACACACAAACACACAAATGGTGTACCTGTGCACAGTACTGGGACTTGGCCACGGCCGCCAGGAGCTTGAGTATGGGCTGGGATTGGGACACCAGAGGGGAGACGGCATGGATGACAGCTGTGAACTTCGGGTACGGTCTAATACCTGAAACGCAACAGACAGAAAACACTCAATGTATTTCTGAACAAAAACAGCAAAAAGAGCAGACTGTCAACCCATCAATGCAATTTCAGGCTTTTGAAAAGAGCAAAGCCGAGTGAGAACCAGAGCTCTGCATTTCCAAACACCTCATATCTATATTCAGTGAAAGCTGTTCCTTAAAACCAGTATGTCAGCATTTCAGTGGCACAGATTACATAATTGTCAGCGATGGAAGTTTTTCAAACCCCTCTTAAAATATTCAACATTGTTAATGTGTTTTGAAAATGCCAGATCTTTTGATCACTGAATATTTCATTTTAAAAACTCCTCAGCTGTACCAGCAACCCAATAAACACACGACTGCTAACTGCTGATGTGACTTTAAATTCAGTCTGACTTGATAGAGTAATTGAGGCTGAAAATGAGGAGGAAATAAGATATTGAGCAAGACGGATCATAGAGGACGTCCAAGTTTTTCTAATTTAAATCTAATCTAATCCAAGGCAGCAAAGCATGGCAGGGAGGAGACAGCATTAGATGAGTCTCCTTTCCGCCACTGAGCAACTTTTATGAAGAGGAATATAGTTCAAACTTGGTAAACTATCCTTTAGATTTGTAATAAAAAGTAGAGAGACTGCCGACTTTTTTAACACCTAGGGATGTAAAACTGTAACAAGCTCATAAACAGACTTTCATGAAACATTGAAGAAAACAAGGAGCAGGATTATTATCACGCAGCATATTCTGTATTTTGAATGTGCATGCTGTTTTCTGCCTCTTAGCACATGATGCTCAGTGGCTTTTATCTCATCCGGCATCAGCACATTACACATTTCTTTGGCTAAAACTTTAAAGCAGTACGCCAGGCAGATTAAAGACTGATTCAGCAATTTGAGGCCGTTTCCTACTTACAATGACCCTCCTCGTCTAAGAAATACTGCATGGACTGTATACTAGATAGAGTCGAGACTTTAAACTAATTACCAATTATGGATTGTTTTAATACAACAGCATGAGGCCTGTAATTCATAATTTGTTTGGCTTTTATTTGCAAAAAAACAAATATACATATACTTGAATGTTATAGAAAAAGAAATGCAAGACGACTGCTCCTGCAAACTCTTGTTTGTGTTTTTCTCCTACATAAATCGCATGTGGGACTCAGAGACCAGTTGGAGACCACCTGGCAACCATCAGTATTCTCTGGTCAGCTGCGAGTGGTTGCTGATGGTTGTTGTGGCAGTCGCTGTGAAACCAAGTGCTACTCCCAAGTCAAGCAGGCCTAAAGATTGGTCTGTGAACCCCAACTATGGACACTTGGCAAAAAAAAATGTGTATTCCCTGACTGGTTGGCAAGTGGTTGCTGGCTGTTGCTAGGTGAAAACCTCATCGCAATAGCTTTGGTCACTATAAGTTGCCGTGGTAGCTCGTTGTTTGTAAAACCTCACCAACTTCTCGTGTTTGTGAAACTGAACAAACCGTAAATGGAGATCGCTCCCCTCCAAATTAAAAGTTGCTACTGAAATGTGTTTGCTGCAGCTGTAATATGCAATGTTCTCAGTTTCCAGTGTGTGCCGCACATTGATTAGTTAGCAAATGTTTGAAGTCGTCTTTCATGCAGGCAATGGGGGCAACCTGCAAGCGACCAAAGAAATCAGGAAGTTATTGATTCAGTTTGCTCTCGGCAGACACACACCAGCTGGTCAGAGATGACACATTTTCACTAGTGACTGGAGGTTGCCAGGCAGTCACCACCCGGTCTCTTGCCTGTATGACTGAGACCATAAGTTTCACTCCAAACTGTGGTCATCTTTGTCCCACTTTAAGTGTTGAGAACCACTAAAATAAAACATTTGAAGACATAAAAAGCAAAACTGGCCAAAATTTCACAACAAAACAGCAAAAGCCCAAATAAAATAAAAAAAACAACAACTAATGTTTTGTTGCATAATTTTATCATTACTCCAACAATCATCTTGTGACACTTTAAGGTTTATCCTGTTACCCAGAGTAGAAAGTCAAGCCCCATCAGTCCCACTTTGGTTTGGCTTCTGAGTCTTGGCCCTGACCTCAACCCCATCCAAAACATGAGGGTTGACAGCCAGACCAACATCTGTGGCTGACATTAATAATACTGATGAGAGGAAATCCTTGCAGCCACTTTCCAAAGCTTTCCCAGAAGAGAGAAACCCATTTTAATTTTACTGCTGATATTTTTATGAATGAGATGCTCAAACATTATTGATGTGTTTCGGTGCGTCTCAATACAGAAGTTTTACCGGACCCAAAGTGAGAGACAAAGCAGCGAGCTGGAGAGATAAAAACTATTGACTGTGACTATTTTTTTCTCGACTGAGGTTTCGCGCAATCGCGTCAATTCTAACAAAGTATCTGAGGTAATGTTTTATATTCACTTTGTTATTTTTACTGTTACAGTTACACTTCTTGCATTCTGGGTGAACTCTGCTGCCCCTCCCTCCCCTGTTTGAGTACACTTGTATACAAATCAACATTAGACTGACGCACAGTGTCATCCGTGTCAAGGAACATCCTGTTAGGATTTTGGAGTTTCGGTTGGCTGAAAATCCCTCTCTCCTAGGCAAATACATACGCAAACGGACACAACGGCGATACTATGAAGAACTCAGCCTTAATAATTATAATAGGTGAGCTAATGAAAAATAAATAAATATATTAAATATGCTTTTCTTTCTGCTGTGTCAATTCAGTAAAGCAGTAACATGGTTAGTAAAAAGTACATGTAAATCGTTTTGGTGCTGTGGGCAGGACTCCTGCTGGAAAAAGAAATCTCCATAAAGCCTGTCAGCAGATGGAGGCTGGAAGTGCTCTAAACTATCCCAGTAGATGGCTGCATTGACTTTGGACCTGATAAAACACAGAGGACCAGGTAAGATCATCTGACATTGTCTCTCTGTCTTAACACAAATTAATCGATACTCAACACCAGCATCAGCATCCACCCAGCCCTTGTGGAGAGCTCCCAAATTCTTAAATGAACTTTTCCCCATGATTGTTGTTACATGTACTCAGAGATCAACAGTATTTAGTTTCTTTAACAGTAGTTAAACCCAAAATTAAACATTCTAATAATATTAGATACTGGATTTCTTTAAAGAAAGTCATTGGAATAAACACGAAAAACACCCACTTTACATGTGCTGAATATGAACACAGAGCATATGAAAGTTTACTTTTTTTAATTAAATTTTTTTTAGTTAAATTATGAAAAAGGAAACTTTTTATGATATTTTAATTTTTAGAGATGGATGAGTATTTTTGCTCAGGGTATTATTATTACTATTCTTAAAGATGCATGTTATGATCATCCTAAAAAACCAAACTTATTTCTGCTTCTTATTAAAAAGACTATTCTGCTAAAGCAATCAAAACAAACTCTTCTCCTGCTGTGTGAGTCTGAGTGTTAATATACTGCATGAAAAAGAGTCTGTGTGTGTCTTGTTATTGGCTCTTGGACAACAAGAAGAAATATCTCTTAGAAGCAAACTCACATTCTTTGATTTCACTCATTTACCCGTCAGCGACAAGCCACCTTGTCTCCTTAAAACCCATCCGTGTTTAATTGCTTCCTCTTTGACAAACAAATAAACTTGCCAGTGTTGTAATCCATGCCTGTCACCGCGCCCATCCATTTTAATATCTGCTCCACCTCGGGCACTACATCGACACATTTTTGCATTCGTACTGTTGCTTTCTGGGCGTCTATGACTTTGTGCACGTGGGGACGTTTGCAGCGGATGATGATGGAGTGGAGAAGCGAGGGATGGAGCAGCTCCTGGGTCGGGGATTGCGGTGGGGGGGAAAATCAACACTGCTGAACCGTAGCGGGCAGCGGCAGAAGCTGTAGCAATGCTGACTCAAAAACCAATGATGGACGCGGCGATGTGTCAGCAGCGCTAATACAAACATCCGTCAAAGGCCTGTTCGTCCACTCCACTTGCTGCTATTCACAGCCGTTCGAGGAGGGCAGTAGACCAAGGCTGTTTTTCTAGTGTTTGCGCAAAGTCCACAACCACAGCTGCACACAAATCTACTGTCTTTATTCAAAAAGTCTGTGACAATTTAATGGCTATGCAGGGTGGGAGAAGCGTAACAGCACTTTACAGTGAGAGTGTGTGTGAAGGCTACTGACCCAGTGTGTCGTAGTAGAAGGGGAAGTCTCCCAGGTATCCAGAGTACTGCGGCAGAGCGAACAGGCCCCCAGGGTGACTGTTCCACATCAGGCTACTCCTGGAGGCGTGCTCTAGTACACGGTCCTGAATGATCTGCACACAGGAACAAAACCACACACAGGTTAGATTACAATGTAAAAAAAACAAAATAAAGCCTAAATAAAGCCTGTATAAATTAAGACAAGTCTCATATGAGAGATATGAGATGGATCTTTATTTCCACAATTAATTTTATTTTGTGCTGCTGAGGGAACTTTGTAGAGCCCTGCCAATATTAGGCTTTTAAGGCCGATATCAATACCAGTACAAATATTTGGTGAATTAACAATCTAATATATATATATAATTATTTTTCTTTTCAGACACAACAAATAAAAAAATAGAAATAGCTACACATTTAAAATGTAATCTAAGTTCTTACTAAGATAATATGACAATGTGGCTTAAAAAGAATCTGCTTTTATTATCACAACAAGTTGTTGTTTGTGGCATTTCAAACAAGGTTACCAAAATTAAAGTAAAAGTCAGCTAAACTAAAACTAGATGTGAAAGAAAAAAAAACAATTTTAATTAAATAAAACAAAAATGAAATTTACACTCCTGAAATAATGAAAGCTAACTGAAAGGATTTTGTGACTCAAGTAACCAAAGTAAAGATGTAGAGGAAAAATGATACAAATATGTCTCTGCCAGTTTGGTAAAAAATTGTTATCACAGGTCGTCTTGATGACATTTTGATGTGTTTACTGAATTGTTAGATGTTTACATGACAATGAGTTAACTGCCCTCAAAAAGTACTGCAGTTCTATCTATCTATCTATCTATCTATCTATCTATCTATCTATCTATCTATCTATCTAAAACAATTAAACCCAGAAACTAATACAAACTAAACTAAAACTAGAAAACCCAATCTGGAAACTAACAAAAACTAAACCTAATTAAAAGCTAGAAATTAGATGAAAATTAAAAACTAATTAGAAAATATATTTTTAAAAGCCTAACAACTTTGTCCCATATATGTGTTGCCAGTCAGCACTCAGGGTGTTTCTTCTGTATAGTCTTTACTTTTTTTATTTTAATTTATCAGCTATTATAAAAGCTGATCCCAGTTTATTGGAAAATAGCAGATAGATCATCGGGGTTCTAGCGCTTAGTTTAAAAGTTGTACGAAATTTAAAGGGTTAAAAATACCAAAAATACCTGCAAAGTAATGAACTTAAAATGGTGCGTTTATCTGTGAGGACTTTGAACGGCAGCTTTCACTCTGGACAGAGTTGGGAGAGTTAAGTCAAGGCATGTCCTCTTGCAAATGCACTTCAGACATGTTCCCACTGGAAATGCTCGGCCTTTGTGGACCGCACAGGACTCGGAACACACGCCATCGCCTCGCTGGCTGCGAATCCACCGGGACGGTTAATTACCTTCGCTATTCTCACTTGAGTGCAGTTGGACATTACTCTGACTTTTTGCTAGGCCGCTGGCAGCTTCGATTATTTAATATCCAATCTGGCTGCGTGGGGCACAGAGCATTTCAAAGTTTCAGTGCATATGAATCCAGAGTCTGTTTTACAGGATTAAAACTGTACTGCTTTAATTACAGCAGGGTCTATGTATACCTCGGGCCACTCTGTCGTTTGTGCCGCTTCTTCATTAATTCAAACTCAGAAAAAACACACAAAAAGAGCAGCATGAACCCAACAAAGATTACCTTTAAATAACACTTCTTAGATCACAAAGGACTCATAACAATCAGAAATATTTGTGTAGATGAGCGAACATTCGTAAGCCTTTCAGATTATGCTGAATGAAGGATTTGATCAATGAGCCTTGTAATCACGTCTATAAAATATCTCACACTGAGAAATGAGTTTTCTCACAAAAAGTGCCAAGAAGAAGACAGTCGTAAATGTGAATGAGAATCAACACGGCTAATGCACCAACTTACAATAACCCCCCCCCCCCCCTTTCCTTTCAGCTCTGAATAATACTCGAGTATTATTCAAAACTCAGTCGGTGTATTAGAGGTGAAAGCAAGAAAAAAAACTGGTATAAAAGTAAGTCTGCGGGCGTTAGATGAAAGCAAAAAGCTAGCTGAGCTTTGCAAATGTTTGCTTTGTATCACCTCAATAGCAGCCATTGATTGTGTCAAGAATGAATCGCACTGGCACAAAGCGAGGCTGAAAGAAATCTATGTTATTGTGCAATATTTTCTCCGCTGACAACCCAAACTGTTTTTTTTCCCCTTCCCCTTCTTTTTTCTTTCCTCAAGCCAAAAAGCATCTGTGCCGGTCAGTCACACAGACAGTGGGGGGAGGGTGGGTATAAGAGCCAAACGGTGGACACGGACAAAGTCATCAGCTGCATCTAAGCACCAGTCAGTCAGGCCTGCCCCAATCCTTTCTGCGCCCAAATAGAGCAGTCAGTCAAACGGGTCGGACGTGAGAATGGGCACTATTTCCCCCCAGCTGCAGCTCGCACCGGGCCTCTGCTGAACAGGCAGACAGGAGAAAGAGATATTGCTGCTGTGCCCTTGAGCCATGCTAAATTGCTTCAGTAAAACAGACACGGGTTTGCGGCCGTGTTTTATGGCCGCTATTGAGCGGGAAGGTGCTGGCTGCTTGGCTTGGCAACTCAAAGGATGGATACATAGCATGGAAAGAAGTAGAGAGAGTCAGGTGGGGCGATGGCTGAGCTGCTGATAGCTGTTCAAATTGTAAAAAAAAAAGAAGAAAAGCTAATAACATAGCTCGAGGGCCTTACTGTAATAATATTGACAAAGCGGCATAAAAATTCATCATAGTGAGGCGGGGATGTGAAGAAAGAAAGGGGGAGAAAAAAAAAAATCAGCCCCGTGTGAGTCTCTTTTACTTTTCCGAGCTTTGTCCCCGAGGGCAGTCGATAACCATTTGCCTCAGAAAAACAGATTAACTCGGAATCCGTTAACTTCTCTATAAAAACACTGCCTGCCACCTTAACACCCTCAAGCCCTTTACACCTTATGAGGGGCAATTTTGCTCGCTTGGCTGCTGCTCCTCCCCCGTCGGCAGCCCTCAGTCGGGACATGATGGACGACTCAATCTCACCTCAGAACAGCCACAATCAACCAATTAGAGCATGATAGATAAATCCTGCCTCCGTGGGAGCACACTGTGAACTCGCTTTTAATAGGTGAGTTTAATAGGTGTACCAGCAGCACGGAATCCGGCGATATTGACCTTGTGATTGGTCGAAATGTGGCTGCTTCCTGACAGGAAAGAGCGCATGATAGGTTGAACTTGTGTTTCCTGCTTGCACGCTGCGCACACACACACACACACACACACACACACACACACACACACACACACACACACACACACACACAGTCAATAAAACAGGCAAGTGTGTTTTTTAAATGCGCGCAAGCAGATTCAATCTGTCAAGATATCAGAGTGTATATGTGTGTTTTGAGCATGTGTGTATCCTTACAGATCTGCAGTAGAGTTGGGTGTGTGTGTGTGCAAGTGCAGGCCCAACAGGATGAATAAACCATGTCGCTCGTTATCTGGGGGCCTGCCACTGCAACGCCATTTACATATGTCACCCCCACTCCTCTTCACCCCTTCTCTCCCCACTCTGCTCTTTTAACAGGACAGTCAGTCAGGATTAAACGTTTAGCCACTGCCCCATTCAGCACACACACACACAAACATGCAGGCAAACTACGCGCACACCCTCACAGACGCACGCTGAGTCACAGGCCGTGTCACCTTGCACTTCAGCGTGGAGTGACAACATGTCAGCAAGGTTATGCCTGGGTGGTGCCGTGTGTATCTGGCCTGACACATCTTGACATATGGAGATGTGTTTCTGACTGCGTGTGTGTGTGTGTGTGTGTAATAGCTCACAGTGAGACATGGCTAGATAGAAAACAGACTAGAGATGTAGAGCTAGCTGAAATCAGACAACTCTAGACACTGAAGTCACGACAGATTACGTGCACTGTGTGTGTGTGTGTGTGTGTGTGTGTGTAAGATCTGGTAGGTTATAGTGTCAGTGAGATTGTAGCATTGAGAGGGGAATCTTGCTTCAGCAATGCAGTAAGAAAGGAAATTAAAAGCGTGATGGGGTGCTTGAATGAGGGAGCACTCAGGAAGGAGGAGACATTTGCAACCGCAGCATGAAACTAGCAGTAAGCCCCGGTGTTATCCCTGCATCCATAAACAATTTGTTTAAAATGAATAATAAGGGATGGAGGAGGATTGAGTGGATAAATTGTTTTTCCACTCGCAGATTCCTTAAAATGGGTTATTGTTAACAAAGTCAATGTGCATGATAATATGGGGTTGGGAGGAGGCTCTGGCACTTTTGAGTAGTTTTCAGTTTTGTGCCTCCTGTGGTTGACGTTTGGTTTGGATTGCATGGATTTATTAACCCATCCTTTAAAACCTCTTAAATGACTAATACGTCTACCATAGCATGACTACCTATACTGCTTTCATCTTACTAATCCATGTGCATGCTGCTAATCAAGCCTGCATGTAGCTATGTGCATTGCTTGTTAAGTTATTTTAAGAAAAGAAAGAGCAGGAGCAAAATCTAACTGAACAACAGCAGTTCTTAGAAAAGCGACTGCTCCCCGTAGACTCCAATGTTAAAATGCCCAAATTTACTACAGAAATAAGCCTATTCCCCAGTTTTTAACCACTATGATGGGTGAATTTTTATATCTCACCAATTCAAATTTTATTAAAGTCTGAAAGATATGAATAATTAAAGCTGTGGCTGCATATAAAAGACGGTTGTAGCCACTGTGATGCCACCCACTGATTTACCGAGGCCTGTTTTGAATCCACAAACTGAGCATTGTGGTCGACGTCATTACCTTGGCGTTTTAAAACCACACATGAAGAGACTGAGGGATCTGCTAGAGAAACTGAGGGGCAACGCTCTGACATCTTAATGTATGCTCCTTTTGCACTCTAATGGTGATCAGAATGTAGAAATCAAACCTCATATTTTATTTAATAAGACCAGAAATTAGCAAATTAGAAAACAATCTCATCAGGACCACAAGAGTAGCCCCCTGCTGGTCACTGGAAATAATGCAGGTGCACTGGCTTCATTTTAGCAGCTTCCAGAGCTGAAACTTGAAGCTACATCCTTGTTCTATGTCATCTCTGTTATCAGCACAGGCTAGTATACTTATGACATGTTATAAGTTTGTAATGTCGGTGCTTCAGGATATTTAACTATCTGATAAATAACATGGCTTCCTGTACGCTTGTATTAACTGACCGTCTGAGAAGTCTGCGCTGTGGGTTTACTGGTGAGTAAAACTCTAGTATGACATTTATATACTGTACAAGCACTAATTAACAGTTATCTGTGTGTGTGAAATCTTGTTTAAGGATGCACCTTGCCAACAAGAATAACTCAGTATTTCCACCGTCTCATATAAATATGCACACTTCTGCCTCCCAACTACAAAATATCGTGACGACCTACAGACCTAAGTTGTTTATTTCTAGCTTCCAACATAGTCCCATCATTTTATGACCTTTTGAACCAAGCAGTCTAGAGAATGATTTAGCTGTGTCTGGCCGAGACGCGAAAGTATGCAGGGTTTCTTTTGAATACTTCTCTGATGCTCTTATTTTTAAATTATTTACAGCTACAGTCTTACAGTCACTTTAAGTGACTTCAGATGAGCACACTGTTATTCCAAATCCCTCTGTCATCGCATCATGCTCCAGCGTTTGCCAGCAGGCATACTGCCTTGCCTTTGAGCGGGGTCATTTGAAACAACCATAAACACTTTTGCTTTTAGACGTGTTTGGATGACATGTTGTATAAACTAGATTGTTTCAAACACCCTCTGGCCTTTTTGTCATATTCAGAGTTGAACACAGATGCAGACTACACTGATGTGAAACACGCTAAAAGGGATGTGTGAGAACTTTCCATGGACCTAAAAGGACCTCAGAAACTTCACCCACAGAATCTGTGGCAAGATCTGAAAACTGCTGTTCACAAACGCTGTCCATCTAATCTGACTGAGCTGGAACTGTTTTGCAAAGAAGAATGGGCAAAGATTTCAGTCTGTAGATGTGCAAAGCTGGTAGAGACAGACCCTAAAAGACTGGCAGCTGTAATTGCACCAAAGGTGGTTCTACAAAGTATTGACTCAGGTGGCTGAATAATTACGCACACCCCACTTTTCAGTTATTTATTTGTAAAAAAATGTTTGGACTCATATATGATTTTTGTTCCACTTCTCACGTATACACCACTTTCTGTTTTTACTTTTAGCCTCACACCAAACAGAGAGCGCAGCGATTATGGAGTCTGCAGTGACACTGCAGCCCTCGGAGAGAAAGGCTGATAATGGTCGAAGGAGAGTTTGTACAACTGTGCATGTGCGTCTTGACTCCCCACCTCCAGGGTGGTCAGAACAATCTTTTCCACAGAGGAGAAGTAGGCTTCCCAGAGGAGCTGAGTCTGCTGTCTGAGGGACAGGATCTTGTCCTGGTGGATGGAGCGCACCGTTGTGGGAATCTGCAAAGAACAAACGGCATTCGATCAGTATTGCACATCGCTGCTGAAGAACGATTGATCTGGGCATTAAAACGTTTTGCTGTGGGTATGCACCTGCTTCTACTGTCTTGTCATAGACATATGCATGTAGATGTGAACTACATGTACATGTAGGTTCTTAGTCATCCAGGTCATGCTAACTTTAGAGCTTGGGGAAAAAAAGTGCAGCTGGAATTATGTCTCCTTCATTCCAAAAACAAAACTGGAGTTCCAGATATGTAATCTTAACCCTTGTGGGGGTTTCCCCCTTTGCTGGGACCCACTACTGAGTACTACTGAGTACTACTGCTACTACGACGGATTATTCATGCAAGCTGTCATGTGAGCCAAGGTGTAAGAAGGGGGCCTGGATCATTACCATCACCACGAGTGAAACCACTGTGAGACCTTGCCCCACCCTGTCATGTGACCTGCTGAGGTCACCTGAGGTAAGTTATGATACCTGTGACCCAGGTCTACCTTTTGTTCGTTTTCTTCTTTTGTGTACTTTTTCTTTGCCTTCACAGAGAGCAGTGAGCTGCTGAACTTTTAGTGATTAGGTCCAGGATTTAGATCTTTTCAAAAACTTCAAGACTTCAGAGCAAGTTTTAGTAAAAAATAGCAGCAACATCAGAAGATTTCTGTTTTCCGTCTGTCTCTTTTTAACCTGGCAGAATTTAGTCCCAATCAAGAAGGAAGTCCTATTTTGTGTAACTCAGTTCAATTCAGTTTTATTCATAAAGCATCAAATCAAGAGTCTTTCCATTCTAAGATAGAGCCCCTACCATAACACAGAAAACCCCAATATTCAAACAACCCCTTTTGAGTAAGCACTTGGTGACAGTGGGAAGGAAAAACTCCCTTTTAAACAGGAAGAAACCTCCAGCAGAACCAGGCTGAGGGAGGGGGCGACCATCTGCCGTGACTGGCTGGGAATGAGGGGAGGAAGACATCACAAACTCAAGGTAGGTTTAAAAAATGTTTTCTTTTAAACCGGCAGCATTTACAGGAGACAAATATGTGACGTTCCTGAAGGAAACAAAGCACATGAAAGAAGGAATAAAGTTAACGGCTTCTATCAGTCAAACAATATTACGAGAGAGAAGCTTTAAATGCTTCAGCTGGAATTTAATGGACAGTTTTACACTTTTGTTCCAATAGCTGTGTAGTTTCTGTTGTGACCATTTGTCACAGTAAAGGGGAGATAATGGCCAATAAACGGTATTTATCCACTCTAGTAAAGAGTACATTCCTCTATATGTTAGCATGTTTATTGGAGCGGTAGATCCACTGTACGAGCAATATTTTCTAGATATTTCTGTGGTTCCGATAAATACCTCTAATAAAGAGTACAGGCATCTCACATTTAGTGAAAAACACACATATTAAGTGGGTGTTGTGTGCACCTTGCCCCATTGTACCGCAGCAAAATACATAAATCTGGAGAACGATCCAGGACGTCTCAGACCTGTTTGTAGCTGCACAGAGAAAGCCGAGATGGAGCTCCTGCATTATAAAACTCAAAGTCAAACAATATTATTACACACTTCATTCAAATTAAGGTTTAATGGGCATATAATTACTTTTCCCCCTATGAAGTTCAAGCCGTTCCAACGAAATCCATTTGGTGGTTTTATTTATTTGCCCTCTCACAAAACAATGTGGGGCTTTGTAGGGACATTTTGTAAGCAGTCTGGGACTTGGTATGCTGCTTGAATTTTGTTTAGTTAACAGCCATGTCGCTAGAAAACCAAACATGGTGAAGATGGTGAAGACCGAGCGTGTGCCGAGGGTATCGAGAGTCAGAGAGAGAGTCTGATTTCAGTTGTGGGAATGCTGCGGTTTCTCTTCGCCGTGTCACTTTCAGGTGATATACAGAGCATGTGATTGTTGTGCGAGCGCGTCTACGGGCCGTTACCTGCAGCAGGAGCCTCTCGTCGCCGATGACTGCGGCCGTGTTCCAGTCGATGATCTCGGAGAAAGGCAGCTCCCAGCCGTTACTCAGCATCACTGGTACACATGCAGCCTGAGACACACACATACAGAGAGTGAGGCCTGGAATCATTGCTACCTGCCTAATCTCAGCTGATTTACTGGATATTGATCCTCGTCATTACAGCGACAATACGCAGCTCTGTTTATATAAAGCTGTGATAACTGGACTTCATAATAATCGATCACTCTGTTATTATCTGTGTTTGAGTTTCTTTGAATTGAAAGAGTTTACTTTTAGTGTTTTTCCCGTTATTTGACAACGTGACCGGTAGAAGAATAGAAAAGAAAACGTGGAAAGAGAAAGAATAAAAGTTCAGGTGGAGGTTAAGAGCCTTGTAGATTCCTAACTATTCCTAACTACCCTCTTAGGTTTGGACATACAGTGGATAAAAAACACCAATGGAAGGAAAGAAACCACGATCCAAGCAGACATACCTTTTTTTGCTCAGTCAACTGTACCAGCTTAAGACTAGATCCTGAACTTTCATGGAGTTTATTCACTCCTATTTATTTTTTCCTAGATATGAGAAATGCGAATCCTGACAAATAAGCCGCAGTTTCCTCTAAATAATAAACTTTTGATGGAAATTTCAAATATTTAGCAAACATCTTTTCAATTATAAATTTGCAGATTATGACTCATGATGGATTCCTCTGGGGAAAACCACAGGCCTGAGGATGTGGTTGTTATTTAAACATCTCTGTGCACCTTGAAAGGTGGCGACTGCTTAGTTTCAGCAAATATTGCACGTACAGCTGCTTTTGGACTACTTTTTACTGGATTATCTGACATGTTAAATCTAGCTAATCTATCTATTTGACTTGAGCCTCTAAATGATGCCATGTGCACACCAGCTATTCTTTAATAAGTTTCAAACGGGTCCCTCCACCCTCTCACTACACCACTGCCCTCATTCAGCTTGTGAAGGGTCTGTGACATTAAGTGCTATTCCAACCAAACGCCCTTAAGAAGAAATGGCTTACAAAAGCATTTCATTGGGCGAGTCGGTGCTCATGTAGGTTTACTAACAACAGGTGCAGCACCTGTTCTGTGACCTATTAATATACTGATTAATATTGATTAGAGCAGCTTAAATCCTACAGGACACGACCGGCCTTTTTTTTCCTTTTGCATTCACTCTGACAGAACAATGTGACACATTTGGACTTAAACCCATGTTGACTGGCTCATAGTTGCAAAAGTGGTTAATATGAACCTGTTGGGATCTTAGGAGCGTATGACGTAACACTTCTAGATTTGCATGCTAATAGACAAGCTATATGCAAAGACAGCAAGACAACTATTGGGGGGCGATCGTGGCTCAAGAGTTGGGAGTTCGTCTCAGAATCGAAAAGTTGCCGGTTCGAGCCCCGGCTCCGACAGCCTCGGTCGTTGTGTCCTTGGGCAAGACACTTCACCCGTTGCCTACTGGTGGTGGTCAGAGGGCCCGGTGGCGCCAGTGTCCGGCAGCCTCGCCTCTGTCAGTGCGCCCCAGGGTGGCTGTGGCTCCAATGTAGCTTGCCATCACCAGTGTGTGAATGTGTGTGTGAATGGGTGAATGACTGAATGTAGTGTAAAGCGCTATACAAATACAGGCCATTTACCAACTATATCTCATTATGAACTGAAAGCACAGGAGTCCAGACTCAACTTCAGATGTGTGGAAAAAATTTTAAAAAGCCAGATTCATAAAAACATTTTCTCACACTGCTGCGACAAGAACTACAAGAGGTGAAACGTTCACAAAAAGAATTCCTTAATTACTCGTCCTGTTTCAGTTTATTTGATTTCTGAAAATGTCTGAATCATTCACAAGTCTGGAAAATCAAAGAAAGGAACCAGGCCGCTCTGGCGGTTTTATTCACTTCATGTCTTCACATCAGCGTTTAAAAATGATGACATTAGGAGCGGGTGTGTTAATTACTCAAAAGGAGGTGAGCTCGAGGAACGATGAAGAGTTGGGAGGGAATTCTTAAAAGATGAAAAGGCAGACGAACGCGGATAAACAGATATGAATGATATGAGAGGTGGGGAGTTAGTAAAGCCGCAGATGACCTTTGGCAAAGGAATGGCAGAAGGATGGAGGGGTGAGAGGAGAGGTACAGGGGAACAGCTGGTGTGTGCGTGTGTGTCTGTGGTTTGATGTTAATGACGGCCCTGTCGCTCCCAGGTCATAAAGGTGTCAGCTAAACCAGAACTGGCCCTCGGGCTCTGCTGCTGTCTCTCTCACACACACGCGCACAAGCGCTGACCTCTATGAAGAATTGCTTTTTCATGCAAAGACCAAAGCTGGCAAATACTCTCTCTTTGTCGTCACGGTTTGAATTCGATGGTTGGAGTGAGTGTGACAAATGGAAAAAGGAGAGGAGAGGGCAAATTTGCCTCCTGAGTGAAGTGTTCTCTGCGCGTGTGCGTGCATGTGTGTGTGTCAGCTGATAGTGAGATAAGCACACTTATGTGAGTGCACTCTGTGGACAGCGGCGTACGGTAAGGAGAGGTAAAGGACAGTGCAGTAGTAATGCAGAGCGCTGTGCAGTTACAGAAATGGATGAACAGAGAGGAGGAAAAAAGAAAACGATTGGCGCATGTAAATAAAAGGAGGCAGGAAGAGGCAAAGTGGAGGTGAATGCAGAGCCAGTGTTAGAAAATTACTATGATGACTTGTGTTTATTATGTGCAGCAGTTTCACCCGTAATCCAGCTTAATATACTCTTAACCTGGGCAGCAAAAAGCTAGCAAACGGTCTCTGCATGTCTATGCAAATGCATAAAAAAACAAACCATCTTTATTTATTTTTTTCATGAAGTCAGGCAACAATTTAACAGTGTATCTGCAAAATGAATATCAGTGTTTAGAGGCAGGAAGCAGCAGCTAATCCTCTCAGCGAAGGTCTCGTTTGTTTATATTAATTACACTATTAGTCTGAAAATTAAGGTGGTAATGATCTAGTGATCCTTTAATGCTAGAGGTAGCACCATTAAAACAAATGCTAAGTGGAAGGTTGAGTGTAGGTAGTGATTATTTTTCTTCACAGTGATATTTGCTGGTTAGCTTGAATTTAGAGCAGTGAGCAATGCTCTCTCGCAGTGCTGTGGATGTGTGTGTTGCTTGTTTACCTGCAGCGCCTCGAGGAAGCGGAAGGAGCCCAGCCGTCTGCCGCGGGGCACCAAACAGAAAGTGGAATTGTGGAGCATCTCCTTGTAGTCGTACCTGCAGGGACACACGCACACAGACGTGTTGTGAGTTCACTGATGTGAAAATGACACTAAAGGAACGGGCTTAGAAAAACATGTGAGTGATCATCAGCCACACAGGCCTGGAGACAAGTCATCCTCCCATGGACAACCACGGGAGGCTAACGGAAAATGTGTATTCCCAACCAGTTGTCACCATCAGTCTCAAAGAGAGAGCTGCACCTAAAGATCTCCCTGTAGCCACAGTTTCACTAGCTCTCTGTAAGGGTTCTGAATGGTTAGAAACAGAACACGTTGTCTTGCCAGTGCAACCAAAAAGCTGCAGAAGGTGCAACTGTTACTCGTCCGTTTCCAGGTTCACCGCCACCACTTAGTGAGCTGTTGGGGAGCGTCATCAGACAAGTCGCCGTCTTGCATGCACATTACTGTCGACTGCATCTGTTACTGACCGAAGAAGACGCAATTGCAATTGGAAAAGGTTGCACCTAGCAACTGCCAGCAACCACTCACCATCTGGTTTGGGACTGCCCATCTTTCTCTAGCAACCTGTGGTAGTCAGAGTGGTGTCTCTAGTCACGTGTCACCAGGTTACAGATTAGACGATTGCATGCTGTATGAGCTAGTTCTCATCAGTCAGTTAGACAACCGTTTGATTGTTTGATGAAGGGATGAAATCTTTGCCACAACATGTATTAGGGTGGAAATTGTGATGTGACTCTGGATACGATGCTATCTGGAATCATCGCCCATGATAATGCTGTTATCATGACAGTGATTATCATATTGCAATTATTTAGTATCTATGAGAGTATGAAATCTGTGTAACTAACAACATCAACAAAACTGTCCTAAAGAGCCAAAAAGCAGAATTTGATTCATATTACAATATTTTGAATGATTGCAAGAAGATGATGCATCACAATGTTGCTCTTTTGCAGCGCTACTGTTATGCACGTACTTTTCCACACACTCCCACACATTTAATGACATAAAAACCAAACAGTTATATCAGGAGGGCTCAAACAACTTTTTTAACAAGGTAAAATACAATAATTATCTGAGGGATTTCAAGAGAAAGGGGAGTTCTCACATTTTAAAGCGTTGCTTTTTGAGTATTGTAAAGTGGGTTTAACAAGTCAGCAGCTGGCTAATAATCCCTTGTTCCTGGAAAACAAGGTGTATGTGCGAAATCACAGCAAGAACAAAACCACGAGTTGATTTTATTATTATTTTATTATTTAAGGTCCCCAGAGTGTCTGATTTTGCTTTTGCCTTTTTCCACCGAGCCTCCTCTTTTCTGCTTTTTCCTTCCACCTATGTTGTCCTCCACTTCCTGTCATTTATTTCTCACAGCTTTTCTACATCTTTTTCCTTTTTCTTCTCTTTCCCCCAAATCTCAAGATTCACATCCACCTGTGCACACCTCCCCTCTTCTGTCTGCTACCTGTCCCGGTTCTTTTTATCTCTCGGAGCAGGAGGCCGAAGCTCCCACCCTCCCCATCTTCCTCTCTCTGCTTTCCCCCGCTCATCCCTCTATTTCTCCAGTGAGGTGTATCTTATTGCTTTCCAAACAGGGTGATCAACCCAGCCAGGGGTAATGAGCTGAGAGTGACACCTGCTTCCACCACACAGCTGGCTCTGCGCGTGCATGTGTGTGCATCAGAAATAGACAAATTGTGCATCAGTCTATGTGTTCATGTTTGCATGCTCGGTGCTTTCTCATATTTTGACAGGTTGTGTGTTCAGACCAGCGTTGGCTGTAATGACACTTTTTTTCCTTAACACTGTAATAGGTTGTAATTCTATAATCACACTAAACTTGCTCAAACTGCTACGCTGCTAAGTTTTTAAACTCTCTGCACAACAGGAGGACGAAGCGTCTTCAACTTTTGAGCAATGGAGATATGAACGTTAATCTTTATTGCAAAAAAGGATGAGAATGTAATGGTGAAGCACAAATGACTTTCCGGGCCAGAAACAGCAGCATCTAACACAACATTAACTCTTTCTGAGCATCTGCAAAGCCAGTAACGAAGAACTCTGGACCCAGAGTGATGTTGACCTCAGTCAAGGAGCCAAAGCTTGATTTTCAACGGGTAGGAGAAGCTGTGATGAGCAGTCAGGTTTGTAGAATTGTGGCCTCCATTTCTACCCATACCTGTCTCTCCAAAAGAAATATCTTGTTATTATTCTGGCCTCATTAGGACAGGGATTTCTTCCAGTGTGTGGGCACGTATTCTAAGGCCTAGATTAAACTCTGCTGCAGACACGGACACAGACAGCTGGAGCTTGAGCAGACATCACTGCTGTACTTCTTTAACAGTCCACGTGAAGTCCATCACCAGCAGTACAGGAAAGAATAATCCCAGTTTAGGACTTGCATCGTCAGCTGGTTATTATGCGATCATGCATTTCAGGCAATCTTGCCCAACAATGCGGAAGTAATGTTATATCTTTCAAGGAGTAATTTATTACTTTTTATAAAATAAAAATAAGAGGTAATTCATGACTTTTTTGCTATAATGTCCCCATAATTGACCCTGACATGGAAATGCTGATGTTAATGCGTTAGTTACACCAGGTTGGACCCCATTTTGACTTCACAGCTGCCTTTGTGGCAGAGTCAACAAGGTGTTGGTAACACCCGTCAGTGATTTTGGTCCATATTAACATGATAGCATCAGACAGTTGCTGCAGATTTGTCGAATACACTTCAATGATGAGAATCTCCTGTTCCACCAAATCCCAAAAGTGCTGTATTGGATTGAGATCTGGTGACTGTAGAAGCCATCTAACTGCAGTGAACTCATCGCTATGCTCAAGAAACCAGTTTGAGGTTATTTGAGCTTTGTGACATGTTACAATCTGCCTGGAAGCAGCCATCAGAAGACGGGTAAACTGAGGTCATAAAGACACGGGCACGGTCAACAATAATAGTCGGTTACTCTGTGCTGTTTAAAAGATGTTCAACAATACTAACAGGTGTTCCAAGAAGATATGCCCCATTACACAACCACCAGCAGCCTGATATGCTTTTGTGTTGTTTACGCCAAATTCTGAGCCTAAAACCCGAACATGTAGCCCATCTACGGCAAGTTTTGACAGAGACGCTCTTCTGCGTTGGTTGTAACAAGATAAGATAAGACTTTATTGATGGGAAAGTTTTGCTTTACCTCAGCTTAGGTACAGATAGCAGAAGGAAAATACAAAAACTCAAATAAAATACAAACAAATATAAAATAAGTAAGATAATACACTATATACAACGGTAGCATACAAAGTATGTGATTATGGATATGGTTGTGGAAATATGCAAGACATAAACTATAAACTAGTTATAACATAACTATTCTACCACTACTATTCCTATGTAAGTAATAGATATCTATAAGTATAGACATGTACACGTACACACACACAGGTACACACTAAATATACATATGCATACACACGTCCATACACATAGAAGGTGCATTATGCATGAAGTGGTGACTGTGGATGTCCACAATGCCCAGTGACTTATGACATCGTGATTGAGGAGTTATAGAGTCTAACTGCTGTTGGGATGAATGATCTGTGAAAGCGCTCCTTCCTGCAGCGAGGGTGTTTCGCGACTGGTTCTTTGAGTTACTGTTGCCTTCCTACCAGCTAAAAGCGGTTTGGCCATTCTTCTCTGACCTCTAACATCAACAAGGCATTTTCTCCCAGACAATGTATAGTCAAAGGTAAAATACCAGCCAGTGGCGCATTAGAAAGGAAGCATCCTTCATAAATGATCTTCAGACATATTTTCATGACTCCACATGTGATGAAGACAATAATCAAAACAATGTAAACTAAATCTTCCTGCAACAATGACAGATCTGATAGCGTGTTTTAGCATTAAGAAGATAAGAAGGAGATAAACTGGCATAAAGCATAAACACGATCATTTTAATTAGCAGTAGCCCGTAATGCATTTGCATGATTATTTTTACATGTATCTTCTACTCTACTGATAACAGAGCGGCTGTGCTGTAGCACGTAAGGAAGTGTGAAGGTGATTGCTGATGCTGCCTTTGGTGCGTTTCTCTGACTATGGCCCACGCTGACAGGTCAAAGCTAGAAGCCAGTCAATTCTCTCCCTCTTTCTTGTTCACACACATACACACTGATGGGCGACTGCTGATGGTGCCTTGTCCCTTCTCCAGCCGAGCTCTAATAAAGTGCGGCGACATGACAGCCTGTGATAAAAATCCCACCCTCATTCACACCTACACGCGCAGCGTTCTGCACAGCACATAACACAGTTATCGCACACACAGACTCGCAGACGCGCGCGCCGCAAGAACAAGCGACAGCTGCACGCCCTCACATTGACGTTCCGTCACCTGTCGATGGAGACGAAGAAGCTATATTAGCCCATATTTTCACACCAGCTGTCTCTCTGGACAATCTGTGTGTGTGTCCCCGCGTGTGCGTATGTGTGTGCGTGCACGCAACAGCCCACAAAACAGACCAGCAGCTGATGGCACTGAATATCAATGTGGGATTTAACAGGCAACAGCCCTATAGCATGTTTTATCCAGCCATTGCACTTTTCTTTGTCACATGTTTAATGCGACACAAATGTTTGCCATTTATCCGACCCAGCCGGACATGGAAAGAACTTTTTTAGCACCAGGTTTTGGGATATCTTAAGACCACTATAAGAACGTGTCGAGGAAATCACTGGCTTACTGGATGCAGATTTTAGGTAGGATGTGACAGCTGGCTCCCTCCCACATGATCCACCTGCTCTGCACCTTAATCGTACGACTGGGATTGTGCCTAAAACCGATAATTTTCTTTTCACGAGAGTTCTGGTGGTTTTAGAGGATGTGATGAGGTTTCATGACGAGACCTCTAGGAGGCGAGTCCCTGCTGGACAAACCCACTTTCCTCCTTCCTTTAAATGTCCTGTTTGTTTGCACAGCCTTCCTTTACCATCATCTCCTTCTATCCCACCCCCCTCTCGCTCTCTCTGTCTCTCTTTTATTTTCTTGCCGGCTCGCTCTCCTCTTTGTGTCCTTGAGTTAGCGGTGGGGAAAAAAAAAACACCTCCTAGCTGCATGCCTGCAGGCTGTGATCGTGTGTTTATGTTTTTCAGACACTTGCGCGAGCCGCCACATTTGCAGCCAACAATTCGGGGAGCGGGAAACAGAAAGTGTCCAGAAAACAAGACTTTTTGAGTGTGTGCGTTTTCCCAATGTACAACAAGTGTAAAGCAGTTAAGTAACATTTCTTCACCAACCCCAATGTCAAGAGCCTACACACACTCACCATGGCAACCTGTCATTAAGTGCCTTTATTTGTAGCAACGTAATTAAATGGAAAAGGTGCGTCTTTCAGACAGATGGGGGGTACAAGGTGAAAGTGGAGAGGGAAACTGAAATCTGCTTACCCCTCCATTCCACTAAGGTATAATCAGCTGGTACAACATCTTCTGCCTCTTATCTCGGTCATGGGGGCAGTCGCCTAAGCAGTAATGCCCTGACCTCCCTCTCCACCTTCCCAGCTCTTCCAGGACATATAATGTATCCAGCATGTCCCGTCTCTGTCCCTGGGCCTTCTCCTGATAGGGCATGCCCTAAACAACTCACCTAGGCATGCAGGAGGCATCCAGGAGGCAGATGCAGTGGCCGAGTAGCCGCTCTACTCCGAACCCCTCACCCTGTCTCTAAGACTAAGCCTGAACACCCCACAGAGGAAGCTGATTCCAAGCTTGTATCAGCCATGTTATTCTTTCAGGTCACTACTCATAGTTCGTGGCCACAGGCTAAGGCATAATGACCAGTAAATCCATAGCTTCCCTTTCTTGTTACCACGACACCCTCATTAGCCATTTAATTTCACAAATAAAGCGGACACATGCCGGCTTCAGATTTCAAAATAGATGATCAATTCTTTGCCTAAACTATAACCCTGCACAGATTTATGCCTCCTTGTTGGTCTAATAAACCGATATGGTTTACTTACATGATGGGAAATAATTTAAGCATAAAAACTAACCAATAAATTTGGGAAACATAAGAAATTAGGAAGGCAGGATTTCCCTCAGGCCTAAACTAAATTAAGGACAGACAGCTGTAGTCTTCTTTTTTTTTAAGTAACCCAAATAATCATGTAGCCAGTTGGATTTGTAAAATATGGCTAGATTAATAAAGAAATCTTACGTATGTAAATAAGGTGAAAGATGAATGAAGGAAGAACATCCAAACATGCATTTCATTTCCACGTGTCTTCCTAAGTGAGATGCAGTTTGTATTTTTTGCAACCTGGAAACAGTCAGAGAAATGAATGCGACTTTTCTGTGTGTGACCTGAGAGCCGGCTGCGAGAGCCTTGCAGAGAGGCAGTGACAGATATAGTTGAAAGTAGCTTGGCACCCAGAAATTCTGGAGTTTGTTTCAGAGTCACAACCCCAGCACTAATAGCAGCGCATCCACGCACCTATAATTAAAAATTCGTCTGCTTTTCTCCTCATCATTGTTGCCATCTGCTCACAAAAATCACTGGCTTCCACGGCGCAACGACTTATAAATGACTTCCGCTTGCTGTTTACTTCCATACAGTATTATGCTGCGGGTGATGCACTACCAACAGCCAGATTGTATTAGTAGCCTATGCAACGACCACAAATCTATAAGAGCACACAGTGGACTCATTCTTGGTTATTTTCCTGCCGTTGTGGCCGTGCAGGCACCCACCAGTCGATTATACTGTCCACTGCCTAAACATGGAGCTCCAGGGTGACGAAAACACAAAACCTCAGTGTCTTGCAAAGAGCAGAGAGAAAGAGATCCAATTTACTGCTTATTGAGACTGTTGTTACATTAGCCTCCCGGACCTCTCTCTTGTCTCCCTCTGCCACTCTCTGGATAATTTCTAATTGTCTTCCAAAGTGGGTTTCTGTGCGAGTCTTGCGAGAGTCTGTGGAAGAATAGGTGTCTGGAGGTCTGATGATGGCTGGAACACAATCCTGGAAAGTTTTTTCTCCTTCTTTTTTCTACTCTACTGTAGTCGGGTTTGAGAGTATGCGCTTGAGGTTTTGTTAAAGGGAAAATGATCTAATAAAGACCTCTGACTCATCTGATTAATAATTCATGATTAAAAAAAGCTCTGGTGTCTTGCAACTTGGCCCCTTTTGGCACATAAGAATAGAAGTGAACCTCCAAATATAGCAGTCATACATCAGGGGATATGAAAAGTTATTTAGATTTATGAATACCATCTCACAGATGTGCCCATTTGTCTGGTAAATAACTACCAAACAGACTAAGGACAGATTCCAGCAGTAATTAAACAGGAGCCTCGTACTCCCCGTAAAAGTGCGAGTGTCTAAGTTGAAGCATATTGTGGTGTGTGTTCCCACGAGAATACGACAGATGTGCAGGCTAAGTGAGCTTATGGAGAAAAGGGGACGTTGTTGGCTCTTGACTAACTGAGATAGAGCGTGTTTGGTGAGGGGGAGTGTGTGTATGTGTGTTGGCTGTGTTTATCTACATATGTCGTGTGTTTAGTTAAGGATTATAATGTGCGTACATGCATATAGTGAGAGATATGAGCTTGAGAGCACCTGCGTGTGTTATGTCCTCCCCCTCTTAATCGTTGCTTTTTATTTACCCTGTGGCAATACGGAAAAAGCATGTGTCAGCAACTGTATGTGCGCATCCTGATCTGTGCTTGTCCATTCTTTCCCATCTTCCCCTTCATCTGCTCTTTTAACGCCTACAGTACACTGTGCATCTAATTCATTAGCCTAATTAGAGCTCATTAGCCAGCTTATGCTACTTCCTATTAGCTTTCTAGCGTGGCATGACCCCAGAGTCCGCGTGGCCAAACATACGAGCTTTCTGTGGACAACCAACCATGATGACGGTGAGGTCTGCCTTCAAGGGCAGCAGATTTAGTGCTGGCCACACGTGAGAGATGTACGCAAACATATATGGCAGCATAAAGAAAACCCCCCAAAAAACCACTGAGGCTGAAATGCCAGCAGTTCTGGTGCTGTAATATGGACTGACTGAAGGTTTTTTTGCTGAACTACTGTGGCACAAGATAAGAAGAGGAGAGTGCAAAGGGGTCGTTCTGATTTTAAATGGGTTTTCAGCACTTACTGGCCATCGTCTGTAACTTTACTGACCATCGATGATCAGTCAGTGAGTTTAAGAATCTAATTTTCCCAGCAACACATGGTAAGAGTCTACCAACAAAGGATAAAAAACATCAAACGTGTTACTAGATCAGAATAACAAGGGATTCATACTTTTGCGTTAATCTGCTCTGTAGCTACGTCATAACCACAAACCCCTCTGAACCCCTACATGATCTATGCCGTAACCTGAAGTGCAGCTCCCTGGAAATGCAACTACAGGTCATATCAAAGAAGCGATAGGCCCTTTCAGTACTGTCCATTTTGAATTTACAAATAAAAGCCTAGAAACAGAGCCCAGAAAACATGTAGAAGTCTCAGTGTTTCCTGTCAGTCCAGTGACCCCAGCTTTAACGAAACTCATTTCTAACGTCCCCGGTACAAATCACTGACACGAAAGGAGCACGATGGGCCAAAAATCAAAGATATTTAACAACAAGAGTTTAACCCCATTAAACTAGAAATTAACCAGACAAACACATCCAGTTTGTAATACAGCAAATATTGTTATTAGGGAGATGAGGACTGCATCACAAGAGGACATCTGTTAGCCCACATGTGGGAGCTAACAAAACAAAGAAGTCCCCGATCTCAGCGTGCATTCTGATAAATGACACCAAAGTCCATCTTGAGCAGATTTCACCTGAATATGTAGAAGATCTGAGCAGGGCCACGATGTGACAGGCCTTCCTGGCCCGTCAAGAGCTATTTCTTGAGGGGGAACTGCTGACCGACAGATCCAAGGTAATATTTCTGTTGCTCCTTTTGTCTCTATCTCTCCGTCCCTCTTAAACTGTGTGAATACAGAGCGCCTACAGTCACACAAACAACCCCCGAAACACTTCTGGACACGTCTCTTCATAGCTACCGAATGCTGTGTTGCATGCATAAATAAAATGTGTGTGCAGGCTTCACATAGACCATCTCGCTGTGTGTGAGCATGTCTTCAGGCGGCCAGATTTTGAACTCAACTCATAACAAGGCATCAGGAGTTTCTAAGATGTTATGCTAGTTTGCACAGCTGTACTGGATCCATGTCACTATTCAAATGAGATGTAGGAAGTGAGTATAGCTGTAGGTGCTGGGTGTCAAATTAGTCTAAATACATTAAAAAAAAACAAAAAAAAACATCCACACATAAAGACGGGGCTCATATACATGCAGACTCACACTTGGTATGCACTCCTGAATCAGTTCAAGTCAGCAGTCTGTTCTTTCCCTTCAGCTACGGTCCCCTTCAAACCCCCCTCCACCCCCACCGCACGTGTAAGCCTGAATATTTTACAAATACCCCGATAACAAGAAGTCTTCCTGCCACGACACTAATTCAGTATGACGGCTTTATCCTTGCAATCTTTTCAATTTGTCCTCTCAGATTTTTTCCACTGCCAACAGATGGAGGCAATTTTTCAGTTACATTTAGTGTCTGCACAGTAGTCAAAGTCCCAAACTGCATACACACACTCTCAACTCTCCGGGGGATGGAAGTGAGGTGGATTTCAAACTAGGCGATGCCTGCTCCGCACACGTACGCAGGGCTGCTCTGGGGTGAGGGGTGCAAGATGACCGCAACAATTGCACTTCACACTTGCACGCAGACGTGCTTCACGTCAGCGGCCGGCGCTTCGCTGTGTGATCTCGTGGATGAGGGAGGGGCTCGGACTCCGTGGATGTTCACCGGAGACCAGCTGTGCCTCGCTCCGCTCTTCCAGATGGCCCTCGGGATGCCTCGCTGTGCCGCGGTGGCTTGTGTGTACATGTGCGCAGATCTATGCGCGTGAGACGCTATTGGATTTAGACATGTCAGCGCGTGCTTTGCGGCGGGCCTCTTTTTAAAAACACTGACACGTTTTGTCATCAGAGCCGCCAAAGTGAGGAGCGCGGAGGAGTCTGGAGCTACCCCTCACCGAGATGTCCTTTCATCTGACGTACACAGACTCGGGGAGAGAGAGGGAGACAAATATTTCAATTCCTTCAGTCCACATTATGGTCGCTGCAGGCTCTTTCCTGGCAAATCATTATCCAAAATCCTGAAGAGCCTAAAGACTACACACACACACACAAAAACCCACACTGAGTTACTCGCACACACATTCAGTCACTCTTCCCTCCACGTTAATATGCATGTACTACACAGACACTAACCCCCTTATTTTCAAAGCGCCATCGACCATTATCATGGTCCCATCTGCCAGCAAAGGCTGGTCCGACTCTCCTCCAATAGGTGAGCAGAAATTTAATCACAGCTAATTTCTTGTCTACAAATACATCCTAATGCAATCCCTCTGAAGACTTCTCTAAATCAGAATTTAAACCCAGTCTCGGAGCCACCTGGGTCCCCTCAGCACAACACCGCCAATCATAGAATGCTAAGACCCCACCAGAGCATCACCATGAGTAAATGGACGGCTCTGCACGTGGACTCACACGGAGACATGTGCTGTCGTCGGTCACGTCTGCCCCTCTTTGAAATGTCAGCTTTGGAAAAATTTAGAGAAGCAGCGGTGACATCACCGACTGTTTATGTTGGAATTTAACTGACCAAGCTCCAAAGTTGCAGCTATTCGGGGACGACAATAACCTTTTTAATGTTGGTAACATGTTCAAATTGGGATTTTTAGCAGGCTAAAAACCATCGATCCCTCCATTCTTCTCCACTTATGTTGGGACTGAAGTCTATCTCAGCTATTGTTAGGCCTAAGAGCTGGGATACACCCTGGACAGGTCGCCAGCTTAAGAAATTAATCCTGTCAACATTCAGTGTGGGGCTAAGGTTTATCTAGCATTACCAGCCTATTGTTAGCCACGACAATGAAGTCATGCTATCTGCTTGCGCTCACGCTTGTTTCATTTCAGCTCAGCAGTACGAGTCCTTCCTCCTGCTTTGACTGCTCCCCATTTCACTGCTCTCTTCCCACCATATACCACTGTGAAGCAGGCATTCACAGGGTGGAGTGAAGTGAAGCAGACGGGTGAAGCTAAGACAATGCTTCTGGAGTCTCAGTTCGTCCCAACGATGATATGTTATCTGACTCTAAAGGTAACAAAAGGTTTTTATCTCCTCTCTCACGCCCTCCTTATTTACTTTGGCAGACTGGCACCATTTTTGCGTTCCATTTGCACCGGAGGCCAGATTTCGGAGCTGGGATGGACGTCACTGCCTTCACTAGGATTCGTTTTGCTCCTTAGCAAGGTGGAGTCATTCACGCATCGCTAGCAATACAACGCAGACAACCACTCTGCACGTGGCTTATTTAGTGAGACACAAATACACAAACGTGGCAGCTCATTTTACAAGTTTTACAGTTTTACTAATATTTAGGTGCACTGCTATCATTTGGATTCTTAACTCAGGGGTTGGGGGGACGTGTGACCTTCTGAGCTGTTAGTGTGACTTACTGCTTAGTGTGGGGGGCGTTCCAGTTAAAAATTCTGACTGGGAACTTCAAATGGAACCCCTATATGCAGTAGGAGAACTGGGGTTCGCAAACGCAAGGGAAGAGTGGAGTGGTGTGAGCTTGCAAGTGGCGAATGGATATTTTTCATTGAAAGAACTTCTAAATATGTAATTTTGACGAAAGGAGGTGAGTATTCTATGATTTAATCAATACATTGAGAAGAGCTTTAAACCAGCTGTCCCCAACCCCCGGACCGGTACCGGTCCATGAGTTGTTTGGCACCGGGCTGCGAGAGTTCAGGCTCAGGTGTGAAATGTATGGTTTTCAGGGTTTTTATTGGTTTTCAGCGTCATTTTGTTATCGTTTTTATCGTTAACTCGGTTTTTCTGGGTCTTTTCACTTGTGTTATGAATAAATCTCCTTTTTCCGGTACCGGTACTAGTTTTATTTTGTTGTATTTATCCGCGACACCTTAAAGGCCGGTCCGTGAAAATATTGTCGGGCATAAACCGGTTCGTGGCGCCAAAAGGGTTGGGGACCGCTGCTTTAAACATTATATTATGTTACTATCTCAGCCCCGCCCGTCGGGTTATCATATAGCCCGACGGGCGGGGCTGAGATAGATTTTGGTCGCCCGACCGGAGATATTGCTAGCTGCGGGACGTCAGGCTAGCGATTTTGCGATCCCTGTTGTTAGTTCACTGTGAATTTCCCACATAAGGAAACAAAAAAAGTAAAGAGTAAAAAATATATGCTTTTTCGTTCTTGCATACGAGCCAATATTATTAATTAAAAACAGATATTTTTTTTCCCTCAACACACACACACACAAAATCATTTGATAGTGAGTTTGACATCAGCATCAAACACAGAGTATGTCATCCCTGCATGACACTGGAGAGCAGCATGACGCCTGAGACAGTTGGAGCTCAGAGGGTGTGCACGTGTGTGCGTGAGAAAGGAGGTACAGCTGTCAATCACAGCGCAGAGGCAAGCAGAGCGATACGCTACCCAGTGGGTTCATCAGTGCCATGTGTCAGTCACACCCTGAGATCACATTGATTGTCTGTCGGCACCCATCTGAGTGTGTGTGTGTGTGTGTGTGTGTGTGTGTGTGTGTGTGTGTGTGTGTGTGTGTGTGTGTGCGCACCGCATGTGTTTGAGTGAAGGGGCCATATTTGGCCTTGAGAGAATTACAGAGGGCAGTGGAATACAAAGGGTGAGAAAAATAATAAGAGAAAGAGGACGAAATATCCACAATGATGCAATTATGATTCAATTTAGATTCCCGCATCAATTATGCAAACATATTCAAGAGACATGTCAAATATTGATAGGCTCTTCAACTTTTCAAGCCGTATTCATTAGGGAGCCAAAACTTAACCCATACTCTCTCATTAATCATGGATAGATGTCAGCTGGAGGTCTACATTCATATTCAGCCAACGCCCCCAAGGCTCCACCAGCAAAGGCATGTCTACATATGTCTGTGTGTATCTGTGAGAGCTCATCTTAGTCTGCTTATCGGTCTATGCATTGCTATGTAGCTTTGTGTGTTAGTGCTAAACTGTGACCCATCAACTTTGAGTCTGTGCATGACAATCGACACATGCTGCTGTGGTGTTCCTGGCAGGAAATCTGCTGGGAAATAGTGAATGAATGCCATAAACTGGGCCCGAGCCCGAAAAATTAGACCTGGGGGCATTGGTGAGGTTTGGATTTTCTTCAGTAAAAGATGGCAATACAATACCTGATGCAGTCTGTCTGTACTGAGCATTTATGAATGCATGCTTTTGTAGAAATCCTTTTTCATGGCCAACAAAAGTGCCACAAAGCGCAGTCTAAAATGAGACGATTATGATGAAAATAATGGGAATATGATAAAGCCTTGAGTGCAGCTTTCAATACATAACAGCTTCCTATATCTTAGCCAGTCTCAGACTGAAATGTCTTGAGAGCTACTTAATGGATCCTCATGACATTTTCAACTGACTGTCACAGCCATCTGTTTTCCATCTAGTTCCATCATCAGATCAATATTTTACCTTATTAGTTTCAGCAGCTTATGTCCAAATCCTACAAAACTGCACTGTGATTAGTGGTTAATGTTGCAGCACTGCCTCTACCACCAAACTCACCAGCACCATTGGTACAATTCAGGTTTTAAGAGTGCACCATCTCCAAGTGCTTAAAGTTGCATAGACTCTGTCATTGCACATGCCCAGCTGAGGATGTACATCCTGCACCAGCTCAGGAAGTTCAGCATGCCTCAGGCAATGCTGATTCAGTTCTACTCTGCAATAATCCAGTCCGTTCTCTCTTCATCCATCACTGTCTGAATTGGATCGGCCACCGAACACAGAGAGACTATAACGGACAGTCGGGGCTGCAGAGAAAACTGGTGCCAGCTTCCAATCCTTTCAGGACCTTCACTCATCCAGATTCAGGAAATGAACAGGAAACATCACTGCAGACCCATCGCGCCCTGAACACAACCTGTCCCAAAGACTTCCCTCCGAGAAGAACACGCTCACTGTGCCAAAAGAACAAAACATGAGAACAGTTTGTTCCTGATACAGGCAGATAGTTATCAGTGGCAACCGCTGGAGCATGGATGCTGGCAGGGATGAAGTTAATGTGATCGACTAAAAAAAAAAAAGAGTGTCTAGATTCGGCCCAATTTACAGCATAGCACAGATCCAAAGGTTGTGTCCAGGGTTCTCTGCCCTAAAATGAAGGAAATTAAGGCCAGTCTGCCTAAAAATCCAGGCTAGCGTAAAGATACAGCAGCTTAATAAATTAAATTGAAACTGTGGAAACCTCTGCAAAGTCATGAAACCTCAAGTTTCCCAGCCATTGTTTTGATTGAGAGATGCCTTGGTGCAGAAATCACATAGTGTGCGTTTAAACAAGGAGGCATTCAATAAGTGAAAACAAGAAATGCCTTCAGAACAGCTTTTTTAAAACGTGCAGCAATTCTGCACGTTTTAAAAAATATGTTAAACATTAATTACAAACTTTGAACAAAGCATAAAAAAACCCATTCAAATGATGAAAAGAGTCCAGTCAAACAATGTTGCTGTATTAAAAATGACTGATAGTAATGAATGCCGATGCTTTATTACAACTGCATTGTATGCATTCCTTTATACCTCTGTCATGTCACCACTGAGAAGAGCCCCTGCAGCTACAACCGATGCATCTCAGTCGTGACATCTTGATGCACTAACCTGGTTTCATATGACTGCGCTTAGGCTCTCTAGCTGGGTGGGGTCAGGAAACTTGGGTCAAAGGTCACAGTAGTCCCCACCCTGAGGAACAAAAGCGAGGAGTAAGCCTTTCAGTGAGGATCTTGTTGGCTTAGACTGGGGGGGTTGTGGTGTCTGTCTGGGTCATTGTGTTCGTGTGTGTGTGTGTCTTGGGAAAGTGTGTGTGTGTATAGTCGAAATCTGTCAGTGTGCGTGGATGTGTGCATACATTTTTACCGTATGATCTGTAGCTTATGTCTTGTGGTCCAAGTGCAGAGTGCTGAGATTCACACTCGTGTCAGAAAACAAATGTGTGTGCATCTGTGTGTGTATGTGCACGTCTGTGTGTGTGGTAACTGTGATGAAGCCAAAGAGTGAACCTACTGCCCCTACTGCAGGCCTCCCCTGAAGCGTTGCACTTGGCTGGTTGGTGTGTGTATGTGTGTGTGTATGGAACAGCTGTTCTCCAGTACTACATGGGGAGGGTCAGGGGGGAGACACAGACGAACTACAGCTGTGGCCCTGGGGCTTGTGGGAACTGTGGCTTGAACAATGTGGGAAGAGAATCAGGGGCAAGAGGAAGGACGAGAGAGGAAGAGAAGAGATTCACTGGGAAAAGAAGCGTTTACAAGCTGAGACAAGATGAGATGGCCAAATGAAGAGAGAACACATGGCAGCGAGAAGAGAAGACACCAGAGAAAAGAATATGTCCCTCTGTGTCGGAGTGCTCTGAAGCAGGAAAAGCCACAGAGACCAGCAGGCGACGTGGACCGCGGCATAATTTGGCCACAAGGTCACTGCAGAGAGACATGGGATTAGAAACACGTAGACAGTGGGCTCTTATCCAACGAGCTGATCCAGAGCCATCAACCACAGTCACTTAGCATTCCCAGTAAAGCTCTTAACTGTAAGAAAATTAATCACGGCTATAAGGCTCATAAACAACTTGACTTTCCTGGTAGCCTGCTGGCCAAGATTGCAGAGTAACTCGAATAAAGACCCACTGTTGGAGATAATGCTTATTTCAGGACAGCACATAATGTGATAAGTCTGAGAAATCACTTTACAGTTTTGCACAGACAATCATGAGCTGCTGTTGGGAGCGGAGCTCCTACAACAGAGAGAAACTAGTGGCAGAGGGAAGGGGACTGACAGTGAAAACTAATAAGCCCTGTGCAACGGGAGAGAAATAGGCTCATCTCTCTGTGGCACCAAGAAAAACTATTGGAACTGTTGTACACCATTTCCAAGAACAAAAAAAAAAAAAAAAGCACCTCATCTATGCTGAAACCCAACAGTAAATCCCTTCTGCCCGACAGATTCAGCAAAAGAATAATATCTGAGGCAAGAATAATATTTGCAGCCTACATTATAGAAGAATGCCAGGGAGTAGAGCATGAGATGGAACTAGGCCAAAAGCCAATTTATGGCTTTTGTGGAACCCTCAAAAAAAGTAAAAAAGAGTGAGAGCGGTCCAAGGTGCTACTTAAAATCCTCTCATCCACTCACTCGCAAGCCTCAATTAAACACTGCCGATTGCCATCTGCGAGGCTACTGAACCTAAAATCATTAAAAGTCTAAAAAGATTAAAAGCAGTCGTGGGCGGAAAAAAATTGAATAAAGGAACGAGGGAAAAGACGAAAAAGATAAGAAAACGGAATGAAGCGAGTTCTCGGAGATGAGTGTCAGAGATGACCTTCATGGCAAGTGGTTTGACTGTGAGCTTTGATAGGAAGTAAACTGACTGAACTAGATGTAACGGATAACAAATTGCTTGCCAGACTGGAAAGTAGCAGTTTCCTGTGCTGTTTCTGTCTGCATCTTTTTCTATCATATCATGCATATGACATAAGAGACTGAGCTGTTTGAGACAGCAGCCATCAAGTGTTGTTTAAGAGGGTTAATTTCAGCCAGTGGTGTCACTGGGAGGAAGGTGCTCTGACGTGTCAGTGGTCTGATTTCCTGTAACTGATAAGCAATAGTCACGTATTTTCAATACACAAAAGCACTGTATATGCTGCTGACAGTAACTCACAAACAAAAACAGGATGTAGGTGTCACTTTTTTTCACCTAGAGAGGTTTTACCTTTACTCAGGTCTTTATACAAGAACAGTACAAAGACAGATGTGCATGAGGCGGCTGTTATCCTTGAGCTGTCTCATATCTGCAGGCAGTGTCACAGTCATGACATGTTTGTTGTCGAGGTGGCTCCGTGAACTTGGGATTTATCTGTCAGGATGTCAAGAAGTTCTAGAAAGCCAACTAATTCTGCTCTTAATGCACCGCAGATTGGATAACCTAATGCATGTCATTCAATTGTAAAGCAATTGCGCAGGTCGTTACCTGGTGCAAAGCAACCGGTCTACAACAGTCTAACTGGGAGTAACTGCAACCTGTCTCAGACAGACTGCAAGTAATTGCAATAACTGCTGTTTAATATTGGAAATCAGACGGATTGCCAACACTCTGCAATCAGTCTGAGCCCGTCTGTGCTGATACGCGTGACTCGTCTGCAATTTACAGTTTAATCACCATCCTGTTGTAACTACACTATTTTTTGAGGATATAATGATCTATGATGCTGTGGCTGGACTCTAAATGTAAGTAGTTAATGTAAACAGCAATAAAGTTGCAATTTCTGCCAATTCATCACAGTTAATTGCCAAATTATCACAAGAAGATTGCACATAAACGCCAACATGACCACATTCAGTCACAAACTGACAGCAGGCCGACTGTCTTATTGCCGTTTTGACGCACTAAAGTCGCTTCATTGATATGAACTGTCTGCAAGTGCTCAAACACTAGGTCACAGTCTATAAGGCAACCGTTTCACAAGAAAAAAGATCGCACACGTCATTGTAAATAGCGGTTCAGGAAGCGGTCTCTAACCACTGTTTTTCTTAGTGGTTGCGTTTGGTTAAACTTAGTGGGCACACGTCTATGAGTTGCAGTCGTATCAATTTCCTTTCCTCGTATTTACCGACATCGCTTCACTTCTGCCCACAGAGAGAAGGCCTAAAGTTGCGCAGATTAAAGTTTGTGTTGCCATGCAATTCTCTGTTCCCTTAAAGGTCAGCACTGTCAAGATGGCTCGCAACCAGTCATCAGTGCACATTTAGAAGTCAAAGCTTACCAAAGGACTGCCACACAACAGTTCTTGCTCTTGCTACTCATCTCCCACTATTCAGTGATTTAGGCTTGAAGCTGTGTCGTCAAAAAATGCTATTTTGTCCGAGCACCAAGTTTAAAAGAAACATTTTTTTAAATATTATCAAGATATTTGACTATAATCTCAGACCTTCTGCTTCTCACATAAAAATAATTCCAGCAGCTTTTGTAATGTAGAGAAAAGTTCACGTCCTTTGAACAAAAGCAATATTCTTAACAAAAGTCTTCTTTTTAATAAAAAGTGAACGATGCAAGAGAAAACATGAAGAGGCAGTTCTCGGTGAGAATCTCTAGCTCAGCACTCGAAACTCAACAATACATGCCTTTGAGACATTCCTTGATGTTTTTCGGTGATCTCCGGCTCTCTTTGCTTGCCATCTTACTACGTGCATTTTTCTAATCTCAGGGTGAGTATTTTCCTCCGCAGCTGTGTTTTTATCTGTCTGTCTGTCAAGGATGTGCTGAGGACAACAGAGGTGAACGACAACTAAAAGACACGGGAAACTTTTGACAGCTTTGAATAGGTGCATTGTGCCCGAGAAAAACCCTTCGAAGACTACGGGGAAAGAAAAGGAAAATCCTTCCTCCTGTCTCATTTTAGATGTGGCATTCTCAGGTAAAGAGCACGCCACGCTTAATGTGAAGGCGCAGAAACATTTTTAATGCCAGGCAGAAAATGGGCTGCCAGATTAATCGTATCTGGATACAATCTGGGCACCAGGCAAATGTTAATGCGAGGTGCGAAAGGGCCCCCGGCCTCGTTTCTTTTTTCTTCTTCTTCCCCCCCCCCTCCTTATTCTCTTTTCTATCAAGAAGCAGCCATCTCAGGCATTTCTTCGGTGCAGTGGTGCAGAGAGCCAGCCTTCTCCCCCCGTACCTGTAACAGAGGGATATTGTTGCCACAGAACCATGCCTTCAGTTACCGAGCATTCCTGCCTCTTCATTTCAAAGACAGAAATGCTAAAAGGTAATGTGAGGTGGGAGAGAGAGAGGACAAGTAGGTACAAAATAAGCAGGCGCAGAAAGCAGGAAGAGGAGCACGGGGGATAAAATATTATTGCCAATTACCAAGTGACTTTCTCAACTTGCATCTTGGAAGAGATTATTGAAGTGCAGTGGGGCAGACGGGCACAAGCAAGATATTTTGTGAGAGCTGACAACGACAAAAAAGCCGAGAGGCGTCGCTTCTTTTAAATTCGACAAAAGTCGTCTATTCCACCGACCGAACAGAGCCGAGGAGAATAATCTGGTTGCTTTGATCTAACTCGGTGAGAGAATGTCATCTTCGATACGAGGCATGTAATTCCCTCTAACGGGATGCTGCGGTATCAGCTTTGTGTTGTTAGTCACCCCGCTCCAGCAATGGCACACTTTCCACTTCCTGAAAGTCATAACAATTCCACCACTGCTGCTGCATTAACCATCCGCGACAAATGGACCCATGTCTGGCAAACCAGTCAGAAACACACACACACACACACACACACACACACACACACACACACACACAGTAAGGTTTGACACATGTCACACTGACTCAGCTCTGGCAGCAATTTCGTTAGTGTGCATGCACACATAGGGCTCTTATGAGATTGCCTTGGTTTAAAACACTGTATATTCATGCAGTAAATAATTTCATGCATAGGGAATTTATTATACACACACATCAGTTGAGGAGATGTGGGGGGAAATTTAATCCCACAGTAATGGATTTACCTCCAACTGAGAGTCCAATTACCAAAGCTATAACCGCTAATGGCAGTGCTAATCATAACAATGGCATCATGGTTTAAAACTACTACTTACGACACGGTCCTTGGTTCGCCTCGGCAACTGCGCAGCGCAATTACACCCAAACACATAAAGCAGGCGGCTCCAGCTGATTTAATCCGTTATCGCTCCGTTCTCATCACTTTCTGCCCTTAAATGTGTTTGAAATTCACTCACTTACTTTTTTTATCTCGTTTTCCAAATTCTGCTCTTTAAAAGTCCAAAAATCAATAATGACGGTTTAACTTCATTATTGATTTTTGGGGGGATTCCACAGGGCAGTAAAACAAGCTGTAAACATAATGTTGACATACTGCTTGATAAAGACGTTGTGTTAACCAACAGCTGACACTCTATTGGAGTTAGAAACCAGTGTAAGCTTTTATTCTGAAGTGTATTTCAAGCAACATGAAAATTGTAAAGTTCAATATTTGTATTCCTTTTTGGCAAATGTTGTTTTGGGTTTTTTTCCCCCCCATGTCCTGAGAAATAAATTGATTTTTAACTGCTGACTATAAACAATCCAGTTCATGCAGATGTTAGACATTGGCTCTCTTTGTCTGTTGCTGCTGAACTGGCTGTTTTAAGTTTTTCTTTGTTTTCCAATTGACTTACTCATACAAACCTGTCAAAAAGCTCAGAATCAACACCACCTTTCATGTTCAAATGTTCTTTATTAAAGAAATTTGAAAGTGAATCTTCCAATTTCTCAATTCAGTCAGGACTAGTACAGTCAAAGATTGTTATTTCCATCTGCAGTCACTTATATTTGGTGGTATAGCCAGGGGTGCACATAAGTGGTCTGCGGGTGTGCATTCGCTGTCAAAATAAAAGACGCGCACCAGATAAGAAGTTGCAATGCGCATTTGCATACATATAAAAGGCACTGTTTCTGTCCGCTAGAGTGGGATTTTCACGGCATATTCAGCACCACATCTCTGTGCGTTCATCATTTGTTTGAAGCCAGCTCACCTCCTGCAACCACTTTTCCGAGAATACGCACTTCTTTTGTGGTTCGGACTCCTTCTGACATTTCTTTGAGGTGGAAGAACACCAAAGTAATTGCTTAAAGGAGCTTCTTCGACATCTTTAAGAGTTCTAAACTAATGTCTGTCGCCCTCCAGAAAATCTTATGTACGCAAATGCGCGTTGCGACTTCTTATCTGCTGCACGTCTTTTATTTTGACAGCGAATGCGCACCTGCGGACCACTTATGTGCACCCCTGGGTATAGCTCTGAGGGGCCTCTATGCCCTTCCATGTACACACACAGAGCCGGAGGCAGGTTACACAGCAGCTAAATTTAAAAAAAATTAAGTCATAGCAGAATTAAAAGGGGAACTGGAATAGAGGTGGGTTTATTTATATAGCTAGTTTCCTCCAGGTGCTTTATACTGTAAAGTCTGTATAATAATACAGAGAAAACTCCAACAATCAGATGTAACATAAAAATTATGCATCAGTGGAGCTTTCCAATGGCAGTACTTATTTCTTTTTCCAGTCAAAGCCAGTCATCGTCTCATTATATACCATAGTAGTTTTAATGCCTATAATTTCTACTACTTGCCAAGTCCCTTATTCCTTTACAGGATTCATATTGTAATAATCACACAAAAGAGATGCAATGGTTGAAGTCTTATTTTTTCAACACAAGTGTAATTAAAAAACAAAAAAACAGAAATCTGGACCAATACTACTGATTACAGGGGACAAGGTTATATGATTAAAGGCTTAATGACATATAATACTAATACTAATAATAATGCTTTAATTATCCTTGGTTTAAAAAAAATGAGGATCATCAGACAGGAAAAAAGACCAGCAAAGTAACCCCGGGAAATATCTGCCTGGTCATTTATTCAGCCTAGATCTCTCTGGCTCACCTCCCATCCTCGCTGTTAACTGGGTCATCTGTGGGAGAGGCATGGTGCTCTCCTGAGACACACGTGTGCGCGCAGACACACACACGCACACACACTCGGAGTAGTTCAAAGAAGCCCAATAAAACATTTACAACACGGTTAAGCCTTTTTCTTCCCCCGCTTCTCTCGGTCTGCTTCTTTGGCTTGTTGTGTATCCTCCCTTCTCCATCGCCCTCTCTCTCCCTCCCGTGATTCGCTGTGCTGTCTGGACTTTGAGTCTTGTACATTTCTTTCACTCAGCTCTGTACATGACCTTGGGTTAAACACATTTAATTAGCGCTCACAGGATCTGCACGCCCCCTCCTACTGGCAGCTTAGAGATGCGCCCCTGGACCAGGCAGCTAGTGCAGCATGTGTGCAACTACATCAAGTGTGTGAGCGCGTGCATGTGCGTTTGTGTGTGTGGGCTGATGGTAGTTTCGTAGGTGATGTCAGATTTCACATGGGCAAACACACTCTCCTCAGGCTTGATAATTACACTGGTCTGGGCCAAGGTCTTGTAGCACTAAAAACAAACGCGCACATACACACAGAGAACATTGTAAGAGCACTCTCTTCTCGCCAACCTCAAGTCCTCCTTCATTCCTCAGATTACAGTGAGCCACAATGGAGCCACTTGCTTTGAAACACGCAGCCCTGTCAAGTTTCTGCTGAGCCAAGACACAACAGCAACATGTTTGACACAGCATTGGCCAGGAGTTTCTATACGCATATACAAACATGGTGGTCTTTCATGTTTCTGACAGCGAGAGGTTATCTGGAGAGGAGCTGCAATATGCTTACAGAGAATATTGAAAGGCACGGGAGGCCCCGTGTGCCCGGCTTCCCGCTAATGAACTGCAAAGAGAAGGTGATAAAGAATACAGAGGTCCTTGTAGGTACATGAAAACACAATATAACAGGTTAGACCCTTTAATGGTAATGAGTGGAGTATGTGCGGTCTCCCAACAAGGGGGTGTTTGTGGTAAAGCGAGAAGCAGCGCTCACCATTAGAAAGGAATAGGTTTTCTAGCGTCGAGTGGCACTCTAGGGGTTTTACACATGAAGCTTAATCACAAGGAGCCCTCCTTAGCTCACAGAAACAGCTGTATCTCTTTTACAGTGCTAAAGCAGACATTCAGGTTGAGATTTAAATTCCTTTTATAAAAAGTCTAGAAAATGAAAAAGCGGAGTATAAAAGGAGTAGATTCACAAAACTCGCTGTCATTTCACAATGAAACATGGCTTCTGCTAGTTTTGGAGAATGCCTCCACTATGAACTACATCTTGGTTTCTTTTCCTTTTATTTGAATTTTTTGGAGTAGCTCTTTTAAAGCCATACTGCGACGCGATTTTGTGACCGTGACATTAAAAATGAACAGTTTGGGAAATCATGTAGCTCAGGCTTTCTTTTATACATCAATAGATTCTATATATTTTTCTAAAAATTCTTGTAAAGCTCATAACTGCTAGCGTAATTTCAGGTTTCACAGGAAGGATACATCATATGCAGGATTTCTTTTTAAGCAGTAGTGTAATAAATGTCACTGTACAGTGTATTGTGCAATGACAAAGGAGCTGTGAATCTTAAACCTTGAAAAATAGGACATTCAAAAACATAAATAAGGCAGTTTGTGGCACAGTATAATGATAAATAGAAGTGCTTAGTAAAACAATAAAACAGGTTAACTCTTAAGAGTTAAAGTTCCTTTTTCCAATTTCATCATAATCTGAAAAAGGTTCCAAAAACACCAATTTCACAAAAAAAAAAAAAAAAAAAAAAAGTGCTGCTCTATGAGGATTTCTCCAAGCATTTTAAGTTATATCTGAAAGAAAAAAACATAATAATAATAAAAAAATAATAATAAAAAAGGTTGTAAAAAATCCAGAGCAGGACACAAATCGCCTCTAATTTTTGAAGAGAAAAGAGCAATCTACTAGACAAGATGAGAGAAAATAAAGCAGCGGTGCTTTGTTTGAAAGCTGATGCAATCTACTTTGCAGTGAAACATCTGGGGAAATAAAAAGGTCACACGGATTTATATTTAGATGCCACAGGGAGAAATATGTTTCTACACTGAGCACTGTACCCGCAAGCTAACAATGGCCTGCGACGGAGAACCAGATTAATGAAGCATTAACGGCAGCTCACTGCACGGTTAATAGCTGCTAGTTTTGTTTCCGCTAGCAGTGTGACATGAGTATAAAGTATACTCTGGTGAGCTAAACACATGCTAGCTTTGATATTTTAATATGTTCTCAGACAAGGAAGAAGCAGTGAGGTTTCTGACTGCTTCGGGTGTTTTACAGTGAAAGCAGGAGTCTTATGTAAAATTTAAAAAAAAAAGTAAAATTTAACAATACCATTTGTTTAGCTTGGCGTAAACCTTTACATTAGCCCTAGCTTAAACATTTACCTTAGCCCAATCTAGCACTAAGGTAAAAGTAAAAACAAGGTGGTTTTTTGCCTATTATGTAAACAAGTTGTTAGATTAAACAATGTCTTGAGCGTTAGAGGCATTTATTACAGATTTTGTTAGCTTAGGCTGAGCCACACTAGTTGTTTTCTCCCGTTTCCTGTCTTTACGCTAAGCTAAGCAGCTACAATTACCATATGCAACTGTTTCAATCCTCTCTGCAGAAAATATTTAAAAAATGTTAATGTCCTCCTTTAAAGCCTTTAAGGGTGAATTTATCCTTGAAAAAAAAAAAAACCCCAAAAACCCCCAACAACAACAACTATGAAACACATCTAAGGTAATTTACTGAATCCATCCATCCTTTAATGTGACATACAGTGCTGTGAAAAATACTTACCCCTTTCCTGATTTCCTATTTCTCCCCTATTTGTCATACATTCATGTTTCAAAATGAGTAAATACAAAAGACAGTTTTAAAATTATAATCTCATTTCCCTTGCGGGGAGGGTGTCAGGTTTTTGGGAAATGTGCTATGTATAGCTTTCCTTCCTTTATAAATAAAATAATAATTTAGAAACTGAATTTTGTATATACTCTGGTTAACTTTGCCTCGCATTAAAATGTGTTTGATTGGACCAGAAACATAAAAGTGTGAAAAATTGAGAAACCAAACCAAAAAGAATTGAAGATGGCGACAAAATTCTCACCACTGTAACTGGGAAGACGTATCGGCTAAGTATTGGCTGTGAATTATATAATGTTTATGTGGTATCAGTTTTGTGCTGGGTAAATAATGGCTAACGATAGCGTAGCAAAGAGTTGGAAAAACTTTGAAAGCGTTCAGTTATTTATTAATTCTTTTCCAGGCACAACAGCAGCTAAAGCAGAAGCATCGGGTAAACTGTTACATTAAGCATCGCTAACAGTACACCCCTGCACATTACCTTTTACTCTGTGCTAGGAGTAATGTTAGGTTTGAATCTGATTACTGGCATTAAAGCCTTGTTTAGCTGTAGGTGCACTAACATTAGCTATGAGGATCATCAGACAGGAAAAAAGACACAAGCTGAGATCTCATCAATCTTTTTTATGACTATTTGTGTTGGAAATCCAACTCCCTTCGGAACGCTCGGATACTTGAGCGTGGGAAAAATATATAGTAAATATGCAGAAGGAGAATGGAGCTGATGCCACAGGGACCAGAGTGAAGAGAAAGTCAGGGAACATTTCAGGCAAATACAGGACTAATTAGGGTGCATGAAAACACCCCAGGGTGCCCACGAGGCCTCACTTTCCTCTTCTGCTTCGAGAGGCTCAGAGGTCTTCTTTGCTATCTCTCCACTGAAGGCCTAGCAGACAGACTGTGATTAATGCTTAAGACTTGCTACTGGGCCTCTCCTCTGCTTAAGATCCGAAGGGGCAAACTTTTAACCTGTGATTGAGCCGCGATGATTCACCTCTAATAAGTCAGAGGAGGTATTCCACCTCCCAAACACCTCGGGCAAGGCAACACATCACTTGATATCAGTCACAGGACGCTCGTGGAGCACTAACCCTGTCAAAAGCACCATCTGTTGGCTGTCTTTTATAGAATGAAGGAGTCTCTGCTGATAGGCAGGGGAGTTTCATCTTACTGGCACCATGGGGCTGGAGTGTGAATATACAGGAATGGCAAAGGAAATTAATCCGTGATTCAATATTTGTAAGCTTCTGAGCTCTGTTGTATATGGACACCTGAGGAGCTGTAGAGGATATTGGCCAATGCTGATCCGGTGTAGTTCACCGTCAAGTTTATTGCCAAGCACCAAAAAAAAACATCTGAAATGAGCAGCTTTTTTTTTTTTTTTTTTTTACAGACAGCCTGGAGTCTTGACTGAATATAATAAATAACAAACAGAGCTTTAAAAATGCAGCAATAACAAATACAGTCTCAGTAATATTAATTTAAATAAAGTGCATCAGCTATTTATAAGGTTGAGCAGATAACATATAGTTCATCTAAGGTAACTCAGCAACAAGGGATGCGATTAGTGCAAATTCTCGTGTATAAAACAGATTACACGGTAATTCCATTACATGCTAATGCTATTTGGGAATTAATTAACTCACTAATCAACTTAAATACAGCTTAAATGCAACAAGAAGACACAGAGTGACATCAGTGACACTCTAAGAGCTAAATAAAATTACATAAAGAGGCTTGTAAAGGTTCATCCCAGGTACTTTTTGCTTCTGTACAGTGGATTACAAGAACACACAGTCTAAGAAGGACAGAGCTATTTATCATTGTCCCTTTATCTAACAGCTTTATACCATTTTTTAAAAGTTTCACAATTAACTCATTACTTACTGTTTAATATAACACAAAAAAGTTGCCAACCTGTGTCAAGCTTGCGTTTGCGTGTACAGACAGTGTCCGTATCTGAGGGCACACATCCGATTTCCTGTGTGTGCCGTCGCCGCCTTAAACAAAGCCCCTAGTCATCTTTTCCAGATGTACTTTGAACATGACGCAGTGGGTGCCGCAGGATTCATGAATCACCGTGTTATGACAATAACACCGACTTTTGGGGATGAACAATGACTTTGTATGGACTTGGCAGATATCTGAAAAGCCCAGGTTTTCCTAAAACAGTACACAGAATGAGCTCATCTTTGAAGGAGGGTTTTAAAGTGAGTAATGCCAGTCTCCTCAGCCATGCTCATTACAGCCGAATTAGGCCGTGTCGTCGCGGTAAGCTCCAGTAATCAGACTACCTTGGCAGCTTGGCTTAATTGGCTCATCACTCAGCCGACACTCACTCCGCGCACATTAAAATAGACAGGACTCCTGTCATTTCTCCGCTGCTTGAAACAGCAGAAACAAAACATAGAGAAAAGCTGTTTCCTTGACGTGTCTTTTCTGATTTGGAACAAGGCGACATTGAATCTGGGTCAAAGCAAGAAAAAAAGAACAACATGATAAGGATATTGCAGTCATCAAGGAGACTGTTATACTGCTCGTGTTTTAACCAGAGCTACAGAATGCTAAAGCTACGGTGGCCCTGAGAGGCCACGGAGAGGCCGTGTTGCAAAATACCGCAAAAGCACACAAAACACAACAGAAATAGGAAAAAAGAAAACAGAAATAGAAATAGAAAAAGGAAATTGGAAAAAACACATTTCCAAAAGCACAAGGGAAGTGTTTCTGGGGAGACAATAACCCGACGCACCAGTTGCAGGAATCAAAACATGTTAGGTAAGTGTGTTTTAATCTCATGCTTCATATAATACTGATGACGGATTTTTAGGCTAATAGTTAGGCTAACACACTTACCTCTCATCTTTTCTTTCCTCACAAAACCAATAGATCCTCCACTTTGTTTAAGTGTCTCTTAGCATATTTTGGTTCCTGCAACTGGTCCGTCGGGTTATTGTCTCCCCAGAAACACTTCCCTTGTGCTTTTGGAAATCAATTTTTTTCCTATTTCCATTTTCGTTTTTCCTATTTCCGTTGTGTTTTGTGTGCTTTTGCAGCGTTTTTCTTATTGCTGGTGTTTTTTTTAAGTTGCAGTCCATTTGGCCTCTCAGGGCCACCGTATAAAGCACCTCTGTTAGAAAATATTCCCCCTCTGCTGTATGACAGAGAACCCCAAAGACACTTGAGAGGCCTAATAACCTTCAGCTCCACATGTGCAATTCTGAGAACAGCAGCGTTGACCACAAACCAAAAGGAAAACCTATTACTGAGAACTGATTTCATTCTATCGCCTCATCTAGCTCAACCTTGTAAACCCATGGGAACTTTCTGCATCACCTTCAAAATTAAAAAGTAGAAAGGGAGGGCTCAAGGCTTGCGTGTGGATTCTTTTTTTTTTTTAAATCACTGCTGCCCATGTATTAAAAATAAACATGCAGGTTAATTCACAGTACAGTCCACGAACAACACAGCGCGAGAAACAGGAAACAGATGAGTGAGGGAGATGGAATCAGAGAGACCGGGAGCGGAAATGAATAAACAAGAGTGGGAGACTGTGATAGAGGCTGGAGGTTTTTGTTGGCCCTACTGTGCCAGCCCCTCTTGGAAGCTCAGATATCCATCAGGTTTGCCTCGCTCTGTGCTTGACAGCGAGTCTACAGAGGGCCCTTTTTAAATCAAGCCTCTCCTACCGCTGGCACAGCTCCAGATAAAGGCCCACTCTGAAGGGGATTCCTCAGCCCGCAGACCTCCGCTGGGAAACGGCCGAATGAACACTTTTGTAGAAGGAAAGAGCGGGCAGGGCGGTCAAGGAGACGGACACAGAGCAGAGAGCGGGGGGGAATAAACAAGGAAGAGAGGAAAACAGAGGACAAAGACGAATTAACATACACAGACACACAAGCTCAACATGGGGTCCTTGGGGACCTATTCGACATTTGTTAATTGCATCCTATAGACATTTGTGCCATGTATCTCAATGTACTCACTGGGAGGCACGACGTGATTAAGAATAGCAGCTATGCATTTGGTCCTGGTGCAAGAAAAAAAAAAAATGCATCGGGACTCTTGAATGGATTATCAATAACAGAGTACGATCACCTGTGACGATATCGGGTATTTCACACCAGCAGTGCAGGAAAGCGGGAAAAATGGCTTTGCATTCAAGGTACTTTTGTGGGTACTGGAAATGCAGAGTTGAAGATTTGTGTGAGCTGTTTGTTGGACAGTTTCTGTGACCATCCATCCTCATCTTCAGTTCATGGAGCCGTTAAAGAAACCAGAAACTGTATTCAAATGCATCTTCTGGGCTTAAATAGGCATGTTGTGGGTAGGAACGTACTAATTTACTGCATCTCAGAAAAACCCTAAGACAGTGGTCCCCAACCCCCGGGCCATGATCCGGTACCGGGCTGCAAGAGTTGAGGCTCGGGTGTGAAATTTATGGTTTTCAGGGTTTTTATCGTTATTTTTTTCATCGTTTTTATCGTTAACTCGGTTTCCCTGGGTCTTTTCCCGTGTGTTCTGAATAAATCTTCCCTATTTTGGAACTGGTACTGGTTTTATTTGTTGTATTTATCCGGGACACCTTAGAGGCCGGTCCGTGAAAATATTGTCAGACATAAACTGGTCCTGGCGCAAAAAAGGTTGGGGACTGTTGCCCTAAGAGGTTTAGGTATCAGTCATACATTCATCACTTATACTAAATAGGCAGATGACTCAATATGCTATCCCAGTTATAGTACTTGTACATTCTAGTACTTATGCTACCCATAAACCCAGAGGTCAAACATCTGTTCCTATGCAAAGGAATCCATATCAGCAGAAGAATGCTGGATCCATCAGTCTGACCCATTTTTTGGTTAGAAAAGCCTGGAACTGCACCTCATTTATCAAAACAATTACAGATACAAGAAATGTCAAACCAGAAGATTTCTGTACCCCAACAGGCAGGCTGGTAGGCTGATACTGAATTAATAAAAATCATGATTTCTTAAGTGAATAACTGTTTGAAATACAAAACTCACATGTATTATCCTGGTTACTAAATAGTAAATACTGGCTATTAACATAGCTGGTAGAGCACCAACAACCACCACATTAGTGTGTTTATGAGACACAAATATATCAGAGTTCCTTCTTTCACACTTCATGAATTCAAGTCCAAATTTCTAAAAAAGCACACCTGCATCTCATATAAACTCCCCTATTCATAAGCTTGGTTTTCTTTGGTCCAAAGCAGGACAGGATTAGAGCTGCAATAGCATTCTGAAGCGTCACTGGGAGAGAAAACGAACCCCCGTTTGAATGAATGACACCTGTAACACTGCTGTTAACAGCCTCTCTGTCGCCGTGCAGTACTTATCAAGCTTTTTTGAGGAGCAGTGGAAAGCCAATCTGGCATCGCTCGCCACCCTTCTTCCACTATCTCAGTCACTGCGACTTGTCAGGAAGCCGTGATTCTTAGATGAGACCTCCTAAGGGATGACAGACAGCACTCGTGTTGACTGAAGCAAAACAAGCCTTCGGCTCTGCCATGGTTGCTAAACAGGAGAGCTTAATATCCACTTACAGCGCTCGACTATTTAACAGTCAACACGGCCGTGGGATTGGTTTGGTTATCTGTTTACGTCGACCAGCTGACAGATGGTTTTTGCCAGAGTTAGTTTTAGAATACAATGGAGGGAATATTCTGCAGCGTTTTCTCCATAAGCCCCTTGAGAGTGTTTACTTATCAGTGGGCACACACCCCTATCAGCGCCCGTGCACCGATGCACTGTGAGCTTAGGAGTGTAAGTTGAAGAGAAAAGATGAGGGGAGTGAAAGGACGAGGCAGGGAAAGAGGCTCTCTGGAACGCTTTGATATATATACTGAAGAACATACATGGCTACTTCAGCGGCTAATGCTGCACTCCCTAAACACATCTGTGTGTGGGGCGGGAGGGGGGCCAGCTTCTGAGCATCGGGGAGTAAATTCCTCACTCTCTCCTGTCCCTGTGAGACCCATTCTGCTGCCTGGAGATAAGTGTGGAATTCAAGCTTGGTGGCAGGCGTGCCGAGGTGAAACGGATGCTATGGCTACGGCTCGGGCGAGCCGGCGCTGATAACCGACGGCAGGCCAGAACTGAAGCCTGCCAGCACACACAGAGTATGGAAGCTTATGAAAACAATATTAACATTCATATGACAGGCATGGGCAGAAAACCAGCCACCTATTGTGAACTACACAAGGCAAATGAAATATACGTGCTTCAACAATGTCAGGATGACCCAGTGAGCTGTGTGGGCTTCATTACTTGAAGTGGCCGTGCCAGCGCTAGTGAGATATCCCGCGGCTACCGAACACAATGCGGCGAGCACCGCTGACTGCTGTCTCCTCTCTATACATCTGAAAGCAAAGCACAGTCACTTCTAATTAAATTTATAGGAATAGGATAGAATGGCTTGACAGTACAATGTAAGACTGTGTGTGTGGTAGAGTGGGAAAGAAGACAAATTAACACACAAGTGAAAGGATCTGACAGTCCTTGTCCCTCAGCAATGGAGTTGACTGAGGAAGTTCAGACACACTGAGAAAAGAGAGATGGTCTCTGTACCTTTATATAAATAATAAACCATTTAAAGCAGCGCTACGGACTCGTCCTTATTTCTTCAGTCTCTGCGACAGGAAACAGTAATGACATTACATCTCTACTATAGGCATAATTCCAGAGACAGGGACAAATTAATCATCGTCTGTTTATTTACAGAGCATTTGAAAAGCTTTCAGGCTTTCTGACTCATCTTACAATGGACTCGCATCATTTTTCCTCATCAGGATCCTGCAATAACAACGGAAAAGCTGGTTTTGGGGGGGGTTTCGTGAATTCAAAGTGAGCTACACGACACAGGGATGAAGGCCAACGCTGTGCAGAAAAGTGGAAAAAGACCACCACAACTCCTAAAAAGGTGCCGTACATAATCCTACGGGAGAAAATGAAAAAAGGTGTAAGAAAGCTGACAAAAATGAAGTGTAGAAGCAAAATGTCATCGGCCTGTCAGGCTCTAATTCACTTTTATTCCCCTACACTAAAATTTCAGGCCTCTTTGACAGCTTTGCCAAAAATAAGACCTCACAGTCGTTTCTTTTTATCGTAGGCTGTTTTTTTTTCTAAATTAAATTTGATTAAATTGTGAGGGTTTCTCCCCCCCCCCCTCAGCCATCATGGCTGTCTGCCCTACATATGTGGTCTGGCTCATACATGTGGTACTAACACTGACAGACTCATGTCTATTCAAGCTGCCCAGATTAAGAAAAATAACAACTAAATATTCATTTATAAACATTCAATCAAAAAATTTGGAAATTTCTAGTTTCAAATAATATATAAAAAAAAAAGAGGAAAAACAACAAACTTGCCAACCTACAACTACCAAGCTTTAGGTTTATTTAAGAACTTGATCTCTATTAGGATTGTTCTTAATATTGATTGCTCTATTAAGAAAAGCAAAACCGTCCAGTGTCTGTTGACAGGTTTTTAAAATGTAATTATATTTTCTAGATAAGATCCTATATGCAAACCAGGAAATCTACAAAAATCTAATCTGTGACAGAAGATAAGAGACCCGTCAGCGATGTCACTAGGGAACAAAAAGAAAACGCAACTTTTACTATAAAAGCAAATGGTCTCCGTTTCTGGTTTGTATCAGTTTTGCTACCAGTCATCAAGCAGTTGGCAAGTGTTTGCAGATAAGTCTGCTAGTAGTATGTGTCTTTCACACAAACTACTAGCAACCAAAGCAATTCCAAGAAGGTTTTTTACCTAGCAACTGCCAGCAAATTTTAGCAACCCCTCACCAAGCAAACTGGAAGTTGAGAGGCTTCCAATGAGGGTCACTGCGATTAGGGCTTTAGCAACTGAAGCAACCTTCAACAACCACTCAGCAACCAGTTGGGGACTATAAATTTTTCCAGAGAGAACAATCTCCAGGTCTATATGATCTTAAATGATTAATCTCGGCTCTAGTCTCCTTCCTGAAGTTATTACTTACAGCACAAAATTTTAAAGTTATGCTCTTTCAAAAAAATTGAAAAAATTCATAATTAATCAATATGCTGCTGGATTCTGAGTTTTCATACATAAACTGTCAAGATGCCTTAGCGTCAACACCACCAAAGTTATTATTCTATATTACACTGAAGACTTAAAATGTTTATTTCAAATAATCAGTGAAATTGTGAGTCCCTCCAGGGGAGACCATGCGTTGCATCCAGCCTCAACTAGAGTAAAAACAAAGTGTGTCTGAGACCGTGTGCTGCTGCCTAATGCTGATGAAAAACAAGGGAGTGTGGGAGCAGCCACTGGAGCGGCGTTAACATAGGCGAGAGCAGGGGAGGTGCGAAGGAGGGAGTGTGTCTCGGTAAAGGCACGCGAATGTCGCTGCTTCCACCTCGACCACTTCGTCTGACTGATGAGTTCAAACAGGACATGGTAATAGCCTGTCTCCAACATTCCCCTAACCATAAATCTCCCTGCAAGAAAAATGGGAAAGCAATCAGGTGGGAAGAAGGTTTTCTGTGTGTGCTGGTGTGTGTGAGAGAAACAGAGAACTACAAAGAGAAATGAGACAATAAAAGAGCATGTAGAACATAGTCCATGCACTGCAGGCATGCAAGAGGAGGAGTGCTTGTGTATTTTTCTGAAATTACAGGTAAAACTAGTCCTTCAATGAGCATCTTCTGTACGACAGGACACCGGATGATGAGTGGGCACTCAAGCACTCGAGATATGAAGTTTGTTTTAAGGTGCATCAAAAAATGAAGCTGTCATTCTTGCCCAGCACTTAATATGATTAAAGAGTGAAAGACAATAGCAAGGCTTGCCCTTTTCTTTAACGTAGTTAAACCATTAAACGGCGAAAGAAGAGTTATTCCGCAGAGAGTTTTGGCAGGCATACCAAGTGGAGAGTGGCCAAAGATTTAAGGCTTTTCAGCGGAGAGTGAGAGGGAACGATGGAGACGGAGAGTAGCTAATTGATCAGAACCTGGCTCTTCCCGTTTATCATTCACCATGTTACCGTGCTGGTTGTTAATAAGCATTCCCACACCCCTTTGACAGCTGCCGGGAGGCCAATTTGAAGTCCCAAGGTGTTGGAATGTACACAATGTGGTGTGTTTGCATCTGCGTGCGTGTGAAAGTCCGCAATGTGGCCACACAAGCATGACCTCGCCATCAGCTACACATACACACAGTCACACACGCCTGCTCTCGAGGGACTAAGATGTAGGGCCTCATCAAAAGCACAATGCAACCAGTGTGCTCGGCGCGCCGCATTCAACCGTCGGCACTGTGCGACAGGGCCGTCAGGTCTGCCAAACAGCCGGCTGCAACACTGTGGCAAATGAAGTCTGAGTTTATTGAACAGGGAAGGAGGGACTGAAGAGGGGTGGAGGAGAGCAAGGGAAGGAGGGCAGGGAGGGGGAGAAAGAGTGCGAGCGGGAGATAAAGAATGAGGGAAAAATTCATTATTCTCCAGTATGAAAGAAGGAAAGGAAAGAACGAAAGAGGTGGAGGAGCAGGTGAAGGAGGAGCTCAATGACTTGCACGGGGTTCCAGTGCGAATGCTAGGACTACATTGTCTGTTTTTGCTGCTGTACCGGCTGTTTGAACTGATACTACAATGCTCATTAAGAGGTTACACTGCACTGTAGGTCAGTGATTATTGAAGAATTGATTTAAAATGAGATTTGTCATCTGTTTATTCCAGTGATGTTGAACTGTGCCAGCTGAAATGCAAAAATCTGAAAGCCATTTAGCAAATGGCCCATGTGGTTAGTTGTAATGATTTTTCCAAAAGGACAGTTGTGTAATGTTCTTCACTGATAACCTTCGTTAGAATACAAGCTTAAAATGCTCTGGTGGTGCATGTCGGACACGCGTGTCTCATCTTGTGGGCTCATTTGAACGTCTCTGTGAGGAAGATGTTCAAGAAAATGCTAATTGGCTGTGGAAGCCGAACACATGAAGATATCCCAGAAACGCACACATCCTCTTTCCTCTTCCCCCTCCGTGCTCGGGTCAGTCACCCCGTTCCAGTCAAAACAGAGGACACCGTGACCACATCGTTTCCAGCAACTGGCGTGGGAGAGAGTAAAGCAGAACTTCAAAGCTTTGTTTGTCTGCAAACAGTCCTCAGAGAGCAGACCAAACACCCTCCCACCGGCTGCTATAAACAACCGAGAGACCTCACACGGGAGAGGGGAGAAGGAAGGGAGGAAAAAAAGGGCAGGTAGTGTTCTGGAGGAAGGACAGGATGGTTGTAAGAAATGTTAGAAGGAAGGAGGTGTTTTGATCTTTTGACCTGTTATGGTAGCTCCTCTGAAATCTTAACTCCAGGCAGGGAAACTGTTGCCCTTTGCTTTCAGTTTATATGCAAATGTATACTAAACCCGTTTACCCTAACAAGTGGGAGTAAGGCAACCATGCATGAGTATAATACACAGTAATGCACCATATATTATCACCACTGTGTGGGGATGTAAGCAAATGTGTATGCTAATTGTGGACTGTGTGACCTATAAAGGGTTTTAATTTACAAGCCACATTTACGGGTGAAATCACACAAGCACACAAGCTAAAAACAAACACAAACACACACTTTGTTTCCTTCAGCACGTATTCAGGTTTGGGATTTCCCGGCGAATCGCAGGAGCATCGCTGCAGCCTGACATGTTTTCAGCAGCAATCAATTCGAAACCCACAGCAAAGGAAAAACAAAGAAAAAGCTTTAATATTGCTTTGAATTATTAATTCCCTGCAGCAGTAAAAATATATAAAAGAGAGAGTGACCCAGTGAACTAGCAGCCAGCTCAGACAGTCAACTGTCAGCTACCACACAGTGCGAGGAATGACACATGGGCGCAGTCTCACAGGAGCAAGCTGAGCGGCATTGTACGAGGAAGCGGCCATGACAGTTGTGAGATTCAGAAGGCTATGCTGAAATTGCCACAGTAATTCTGTTTAAATAATGTGATTGAACTGTGAATCAAATAAGTGCTTTTTGCTATTAGTCCCACCTGTGAGTTGAGCCCTCTCATGCTAGCAGAGCAAGATATTTCTCTTTTCTACATAAAATGTGAAGGGAGAGAAGCAAGTGTAAAAATAACAAGAACCAGAATGTAATTAAGTAAATCACAGAGGTTCTGTCAGCTTACTAAAAAAAAAGTTAAAACCTTCTTGTCCCAGTATTTGTAACCACTAGAGTTTAAAGTACCTATTTACAGTTGGCTTGCGGCAATAAATCCTAAAAACTGTTAATTTATGGGTTTTTAGACATTATTTTTTAACTTGCATAAATCAGATTATAATGCATTATTCCTGAGGAAATGTTTGCCCTGTGATGCCAACAGTGAGGGGCGCCAGTTAATGTTAGGCCAGAAATGGAGTCCAGTAATCACTTGAATGCAACACGACAACATGGCTGCACGTTTCCTATGGCTCACACCGCTCATTGAGTTTATCCCTGCATCAGCCGCACCCAGTTCAACTGTGCTAAACTTTGGTGTTCTGTGTTATACATTTGCAACACCAATAGAAACAAGGAATCACAGGGAGAACGGGTGCACAAAGTATACAAATTGGCGCCAATTGGCAACAGTCACCTCAAGGCGCTTTTTACTGTAAGGTGAAATACTGATAAAAAAATAAAAAAAAAACCAACAATCATGTAACCCTTGATTAAAGCGAGAAAGAAAAACTCTCTTTATCAGCAAGAAACCTCTGCCAAAACCAGGATCAAGTAGGGGCAGCCATCCTCAATCACTGGTTTGCTAGGCGAGGAGAAATTACATCGTATAGATAAAGCAACAAATTTGGAGCAATTTGCTCAACCAATTAGCCTAGCAATTGTGCTGTTTGTGCTATAACTTCAGCAAAATGGCAAAGGACAAAAAACCCAAACAGGCTAGTGATAACATTAGGGATGACGCAACTTTAAGAAAGCCAGCTAGCTGATACGCAGGTAAAAATGTTAGCTAAGATTAGCCAGAAAATGCCAGTTTCATCTAAAGCTGGTCTAAGTTTAATCTTTTCAGTTGTACTTTTTAGGATTTTTAGACTTTGTTTAATAGAACAGTGGAAAGAAGAGCAGGGGAAGCCCCACAGTAAATGGCCATGGGGCAGATTTTAACTTGGGCAGCTGCATTAGCTTTGCGCCATAAGGGTTACTGGCTCAACTCAGGGAGCTAAACCAGCACCCAGACACCTGCCTCTTTAAACATAAATTCATACCAATGATAGCAAAACTAGACTAGGATCAATATCAGGAAAAGTCTGCACCCAAGCTTTTTTTGGCTAACGTTAGCAAGCACTAGCTTGGCTGCTAAGCTACTGTCAACTGCTCCCTTATTTCCCAAAGGATCGCCAGTGTGGTTGGATCCACATATTTGATTTGGCACAGAAACATCCTTCTCATTTATCCAGGCTTGGGACCAGCAATAGCTTGTGACCCCCTGAGGCTGTGTTTTTGTCTCCTGGTGGATGAATTCTAAGCCATGTATTTCATCCCTAAAAGTGACTACAGTTCACTTATAGAGGCCATGGGTGTCATTAACAATGATTTTCTGGCTTCTATGCCAGAACCTTTAAAAATCTGGAGCCAATGCTAAGACTAATTCCATTTCAGAAGGAAAAAAAATTCTGCAAAATTCAAGTTTCTATTTGTCTTTTAGAATTTTTTATCCAGTTTCCCTTCTTCTACTGTTCTTTCCTTCATTACATTTCAGCAGATAATCTCTCTTTCTGGCAGGCAACAGAAGAAGAAGAAAGTGTCTCTTTATTCAGTCAGTTGAAAGCGGTCCACAAAGCTGGCCCTTTGACAGCAATCCTGCCTCTTATTTACACGTGAGCTATATGTTTGAGAGCTGCTTGCGTGCAGAATTCGGGCATCGTTAATATGCTGGGCATGTTCCCCCTGCCACCCTGCCAGTTCTCACGCCCCACCCAGCCTCCCACACATTTACACGCCATGCACACACAAGCTCACAAGGAGAAGGAGAAAAAGTTTTCTTACCTAGATGGTGTAGATCGATGTGGATGACGGGCAGTGCAGGGAGGCAGAGAGAGAAGAGAGAAGAGAAGGGGGTGGGGGGGGGAGAAAACACAAGGAGAAAGCTTGATTAGTGTGCGAGTTCAACACTTGTAACCTCTCCTACAGCGAGTTAAGCTGCTCTCTCTTGTTCGGCTCAAACAGGTTGATGCCAAGAGTACGCCTTAACAAATCCGCCGTGCACTCCTGAGGGTGAAACGCTCTTTCCTCTGCTTTTTCTCATTCGCCTCCTTTTCGCAGGTTCCCCTTCTTGACAGAGAAGAGGCCGTATTCAGGTCTTCCTTTTTGATTCCTTCAGTGCTACACTTCTCACATTGCTATTCTCTCCTCTTCCTCTTTGCTTTCCTCTTACCTTCAATTACCCTACACCCATTTCACCCTCTCATTTTCTCCTCTAATCTTCTACAGGACTTCTCCGCTTATAACCCCTTCTTCTCTTCGAGCTTTTCAGTCTCCCATTTTCTGCTCTCTTACCACTTGTACCAAACCGACAGAAACACCCCCCGTGGGAAGCCAGGAACTGATGAAAACCCCAATTAGAAGCAGTGAAACCAGCAGGTGGGCCATCTTGCAACTGCTCCACTTGACAAAGGTGACCATTCACTACAAGTTACATCATTTTATTTCCTCCCTTTCCTGTCTGCAGCCTTACAGTGGTACACACTCACTCCTCCTCATACTACCCCTTGGGGAAAAGACATCAGAAACCTAGAGGCGCAGGTCAAATATGAAGGTAGATTGGGAATGGGCTGGATGGAAAGCTGTGCACAGAGCTAAAAAATCCTGAGGTGGTAACCAAGAGAAATAAAATTCTGGAATTACCCCATATAGCATGTTCCATCCTATTATAAAGAGGATGTTGCTACATGCCCAAAGCAGCAGAGTGAGGTTATCTGCACTATAGCAATGTCATTATTCCCAGCTTTTAGTGGTAACCTGATTTCAGAAACATGTTAGCTGGAAGCTGGATTTCCTCTTCTGTTTTTTCCCCTTTTTTTGGGTCAAGTAATTAAGGGAAACCGATCAAATGAAGTACTCTGGCTATATATTAGAGCTATTTGAGAAATTCAAACATCCACTTGAGCACAAGAAAAAAAATGGTTCAGTCTGTAATGTTCTGAGTTCACGAGTCAGGGTGCAAATACCACAAATTCCAAGTGTATAATATTCAGCCACTCTGGTCAATTGTACATTTTGCTGCAAGATTATTATATATATTATCATCAAAGCTCCTGGCAGACCACCAAGCAATTCTAATTTATCCTCTGGGGAGCATAAATATCAAATGTTTTACAGTGGCAGGAGAAACTGGAGCGTCTGGAGAAAACCTGCGCAAGCATGGCTGCACTATGCAAACTCGAAGTGGAAGTGTGCTGCATGGCTTTGAACCCAGCCAAAGCAGTGCAAAAAACATATTTGCTTAAATCTTACAGTACCAACTGTTTATGAAGCAAGGGATTTAATACAGTTGCGAAACAAAAACTGCGTTTAAGGATCCACAGGGTTAAAGTGGCAGCAGCTTAATGTAAACTGTGGTTTTCGAGCAATCACACTAAATAAGCATATGCTGATTATAAGACAACAGATTCCTCACTGCTTTTGATAACAGTCCACGGGCATTTCAACAAGATAAACAGATGGGTGCAACAATAGCAGAGCGGCATATTAGTTTAGTATTACTCTGATCTAACACAGTGCAGACATTGTCTCTTTTTTGTCATAAGCAATGTACCAGATTTCCTGTGAAACAGTCTGATGATGATGGGAAACGCAGAGTTGAAACACGCATGCAAAACTTCATTTGTGTAAGATTTCCCTTTGTTTTTTAACCAAGTGTGACAATAATTGTGGTTTTATTTGACAGGTTTTAAAGTGGCAAGAGAGCTGCATCACCGCTCCAGCTTGCTCTCAACCACACCCACACGCACTCCTAAACAGTGGCTCAAGGAACCACTCGCTCCTTACTGTAAATATTTCTTGAATGTTTTTTTGGGCGCTGGTTCTGGCATGACAAGCTTTTTTCTGATGAGCCCTAAGCCTACCAATTACTGTAAGTTGAGGACACTTAACGGCAGCCTATGGCCTGAAAGTCCCTTTTAAGTCAGCCAGGCAGCCGTTCAGTCAGACATTCAGTCAGCTGTTCATACAGCCTGCGGCGACGGGAAAATTTCCTGCGGTTAAAACAGGAAGAAAGAAAGAAAGTCAGCTTGCTGAGGAGGCGAACGTGGCCTCATGTGGCTTACGACAAACCCATCAGGCAACAGGGCATGACAGAGAAGACAGCATTTTTAGTTGCTGCCACACAGCAGGAGTGTATGTGTACATTTAAACCGAGTGCACTTCGGCTTCTGTATGCAAAAACTGTTGGTACAATGTTGGGCAAGCAGCCAATCAAAAGCTGGGGATGACTTTCCACTTAAAGCCAGGGGAGAAATTATGTGCAAAAATATAATAAGTGGGTCTAATTTGCAGTCAACTCTAAAACTAGAATTTGCTAGTTTCTGCTTTGTATCATTGTAATTACAATATCTTTGTGGTTGGCAGAGTTGGTTGAAAAGAAAAACAATTTAAAGATACCTGAGGGTGTTTTTTTAGGCCTTTGGAAAATGCTAAAGAGTAGCAGACACAGGGATAATTAAAATTAATCTCATTTACAATGTTTTTACTGGACTCTTTCTAGTTCTGGGAAAAAACATGCACTCTTAATTAAGAATATAAGTACCAAACAAGTGCTACGAATCAAATGGACTTGATTAAGTGATCGTCAGCAAGTGTGAGCACTTCTATAAAAACAGGTGAGTGTTAGCACGATGACGATCTTTCCAGCAGAGTTCCTGGCACAAAAGCCCAAAAGATGATGTTAAAAGCTAAAGTTAATGAAAGCCCAAAGTATGCTTAGGTTTGCAAAGTTTCATTTGAACAAAAACAACAAGAATGTCCTTTGGAGAGATTTGGCCATCATGCACAGCTCCGTGTTTGGCAAAAAACAAACACAGCATATCAGCACAAACACCTCGTACCAGCTGTCAGCCACAGGGGTGATGATTTGGGCTCGTTTTGCAGCCACAGGACCTGAGCACCTTGAGGTCATTGAGTCAACCATGAACCCTCAGTATACTAAGATATTATAGAGCCAAATGGAAGGCTGACTAAAGCTTGAATGAAACTGGGTCACACAACAGGACAACGATGCCAAACAAAAGCAGCAGAAAATGTACAATGACCTGGCTGAGGCGTTGCAAAGGGCCCAGTCAAAGCTCAGACCTCAAACCTATTAAAATACTGTGGATATTACGAGAGCTGTGCATGAACGAATGGCTGAAAACCTCAATAAACTAATGTGTTGGCAATGTGAGAGACTGATAGTCATACAGAAAACAATCAAAGTGATTTCTGCTAAAAGTGGTTCAACAGACGACTGAATCATGGGATGTATTTTTTCCCCAATCTGCATATTAGTTGTTGCAATGAATAGTCTTTCAGACTGTGCATTAAGGAGAAAGATTAGCTGATTAATAAAAAAAAAATGTATCTCCATATTAATGAGCAGTTTAGGGCTGAATGTAACAGTTATTAGCAGATTTGTTTTACCTCAACTGATTGATGTCTATCTGTTCTAATGTCTACAAAGACTCAGGTTTAATAGAAATCTCATTTGAGAAATTCAACCATAAAATATGTTCTTATAAATAATTAATCATCCATCAAAGTGGTTGCCCATTAAATTTTTTGCTAAATTGCGTCTTATGTTTCTTCTGTTTTGTTAAGCTCCAACATCCAGAAGTTTTACTGCCTGCATGGTCGAAATGTTGAATTAATTTCTGGTCAGCTGACCGCCCAACATCTGGCTAGAAGGCCACTTGCCTGACAAATCACACGGCTGGCATCTCCCTTCTGGCAAAGCACCAAACTTAGGACAAATTGCACATTATTCCCACTGAGACAAAAATTGCACACAAGTGGAGCAGCCTCCTGGATTAGGCTTCCCATAAATCTTTGCAGAGCCGGTAACAGCTGCACCGAATACTGACGGCTGAACAGCAACGCTCTCCTTCCCCTTTAAGGCTTTGTTAAATGCCACAGCGCGCATTGTAGGAAATTCATGGCCACTAAATATCAAGCAAGGTTGTGTCAATTAACATGCAGGGAATAAATTAGACGGAAGAGAGCCTAAAGCAGCCCTAATGGGATCCGTAATAGTCTTGCTCTTTTTAAACATGCACATGCGGTGTTTATTAGGCTCTTTGGTCGTAAGTTAAGGCGGAGGTAAAGAGGTGAACCAGTCGCTCTATGCGCTCCAGCAAATCACCTCACGTGTCCTGAAGGGGAATATAAGCGGCGCCTAAAATTCATGTTGGTGTAAAGCAAAACAAAAAAGAATATGAGTTGAAAACAAATAAAGGGCAGAGTGCTTACTGGAAAGGTTACACAGTTATCACTGAGGTTTCCAACCAGTTTTTGTCAGAGCGCGTGAGGCAGAGAAAGGTTGATAGTTGTCAGGTCCAGGCACAGCCCACACCCCCCTCAGGTGTTTTGACATTTTAAGTGAATTTAAGCACGGCAGTCTTCTGCTGCAACCCTACACCACAGCGGTCTCCATGCCGACAGCAGCACCAGCAGTTGTCTCCCAGAACCAGCCCTGACATTTTGTCTTCTTCTCGGCATGAAGAGAGTGTGTCTGTTCCTGCCAGTGTGTGTGTGTGTGTGTGTGTGTGTGTGTGTGTGTGTGTGTGTGTGTGTGTGTGTGTGGGGCTTCATATGTGCCTGTTCAAAAGCTGGTGTGCTGCTGTGTGCTTCCTTCCACCCACCACTTTCTTTAGATAATGTAAGACACGAAACCTGCACACACTCAGGTGTCAAACCGCAGAGAAAAGTCTGCGTGGGCTGCAGAATGAGAGAGAGAGGGAGAGAGAGAGAGAGGGAGAGAAAAGATGGAAGGGAAGTAATCCTCAATAACACATCTCCCATACATGCCTCCCAGTAATGCCCAGATTAGAGCGCTGTTCTCAGAAACTGGAACAAGTGGAAGCACAAACACTGCCAGGTGTTCTCAGAGGCCCATTAGGCACATTTTCAATTAATTATTGCAAGCGTTATCAGATTAGCCTAATATTTTCCCTTTGCCACTGTGACACTGTATAATTAGATTATAGTGAGATTATGGGGATTTTTCACTGTAGTTGCACGTCAGCATGAAATTATCATAACCACAATCTCGTGCCCTTTCATCGACACTGCCGGTCTGTTTTTTTGTTGTGTTTCTTTTTTTTGCGTGCAGTAAAACATCACAGGCCTCGTTCAGCCACGAGGTCGCAACACATCTGTGTGAAATGTCAACGAGAACAAAACAAAAACGCACAAAACGTGTGTTTTCGCATATGCTCGGTGGTGAAGAAATACTGGGAAGAGTCGTGAAAAGTTGATTTTTTTTCTAAGTAGTTTGGCTACAAATGATACGACAGACGTACAGGAGCCTAGCTTACAGAGTCTGTGTGGATGTGTGCGCTTTGTGAGCCCTTATAAGAGACTATAGCTTATAGTATTATATGTTGGTTATTAACAGGTTTTCCCGCAAGAGATATTAAACTTGATTTAATGTTTAATATGGTGCGGTATAGTCTTTATAGTTCTTTAAAAAAAGCACCATGAGCAGCATTTTTGAGGCAGTATGCTTCAGTCAGTCTAATAGACTGTTTAATATGTTACACATTTAGGCTGTTGTACTGATACCAGGGAAAACTCCTACCAGTCTATGTGCCAAAGTGCTATTGAGCAAGGACTGTGTTATGTGTCGGCAACCCTAAGGCATAAATAAAAGTGCTGCATGAGTGAGACTTGCAGTAAGAAAGCACTTTAAGTGTTCACTGAATAGAAAGGCACTATAAATATATAATATTTTATTTTTATTTGCGTAGGCATTTAGCTCACTGAATAGAAAGGCACTATATATATATATATATATATATATATATATATATATATATATATATAAATACCAATCCGTTTACCACACACCACGCAGGATTTAACAAAGCGCACAAGCCAGATTTGCTGATAGAATAAATTGCAACTGCTATCAAATGAACTTTAAAGAGGGTTATATGTGCATGTGGTCAACAAATTGTGGTAAACTTAAATGATTTTCTCCCCTAACTGTTCTATATTGTACAACTAAAATGCACATTTCTGTTTAATCTTCACAACTTTCCATGACGTAATCTTGTTTTGGGCCTTTGTTTATTTTTGTTGTCCGCCTGTACAAATGGACTATGACTTTGATATCTACAGCGATCTGCATCAGCATGAATAATGAGGTTGCCAATTAACTAGTTTTCCCTTTCACCTTCCTGTTAGCACATTCTTGGGGCAGATTTGCTTTTCATTTTATCTAAATCTAGGGTGAAATTACCGCATTAGAGGTTCCGATACTTTCATCTTATCTCAAAAAGTAGGTTGGGGCAGAAAAACAACTACAACTGCCGTCCCATACATTCAGATTCTCGTTTTTAAATTTGAACCTTTTACTGGATTTTCTCTGCAAGAAAGCAGTTGTTAAAGCTATAGACAAGTATGAAAATCGATCTTTAAAAAAACACACAAAAACACACACACACACACACACACACACACACACAACACACACCATCCTCCGCAAAAGGAGGATGTTGTAGCAGTAACGCTTGTGGGGAAGTTCTGACTTCCTCACAAGTTTGCTAGTTCCTGTTAGAGACGCGTAACTGTAGAATAATTTCATTATTAACAGATGGAAAGGAAAAAAAAAATTAGGGTGATATATCGTGTGAAGACATGATTTCCGTTGTGTCATGTGTGAAGGTGTTAGCCATCGCACTGAGTCGTGAATAAGGGAGCGACAGACAGAGTCAGTGTGGTAAGAAGCAGGACTAACTACTGTACGAGCTCTTTGATGGGCAGGTTGGAGAGTGATTCCCATGGATCCAAGGGGCACTTATGCAGGGGATATGGAGAAGGATTATGGCCCGGCTCCATGCATTTAGAGAAATAGAGATTACAATTTTATTTGAAAAAACAAAACAAAAAACAATCACAGTAATATCCACACATTGTGCAAGATGTAACATTTGAATGCCACAAATCTCTTGAGAAAACCGATCAGAAAGAAACCAGAGCAGGGGAAATCGTGACATGTAGAGCAACTGCTGAATAGCAGGTTTCACTAAAACTAACAGTCAAATCGTTAGAAAATAATGAAGAGCATGTTTGCAGCTAAAAGCACTGGAGAACTCACTAAAATGCAATGGGAATGGTTACATTTTGTAACATGGGCAAGTGGTTAAAATTTCAGATGTTACAATCGACACATGACTGCAGCAACTAACCCATAAGAATCAACAGATGTTTGAAATAGCAGTAAGATTAAGATAACTGGTGGAAGTAGATAAAACTGATACCGGCAGGGGATAAATAGACTCAGCTAGTCATGGTCTATCTTCGGCTACTTTCAACTGATTGTTGTTTGACTTTACCAGACAGTAGATATAAAAAAAGATAATATAAAAACAAACCCTTATTAGCAGTACTTGTCTGTATGCATTTTAAAAACTGAAATATAATATAACAAGCAAATGTTTGGATGTCTGACTCCCATTAGAAAAGACAACTGGTTGGAAATAAACTGCACTCAATGATTTTCTTATTTATATTTGTTTATTTGCGAGCAGGAGCTTAGAAGGGAGACGCAGATCTCATGTGCATGTTTAAGTGTTTATGTCTGCGTGTACGTACATCCTGATTGTGCTACCGCTGCCATTTTGGAATACAATAGCCTATGGAAACAGGAAGCTAAGCTGGAGACTTCCTGTGGTTCTTCCAATCAAGGCGCTTCCTTTCGGACCTAATTTTGAGTGTGTGTGTGTTTGTGTCACTGTGGGTGCTGCTTGCATCCTGCAGGGGGTCACTTAGGGAGTCCGCGGAGAGACGGCAAGCTGCTATAAAAACATCAAGCGGCAGCAGCAGACAAACTGTCGTCAGAAGGAGGAGCGCTTCCACCCCAATGAGAAAGGAGTTGGGAGGAAATCAAAGCTTTGCCTTAGCGGGGGCAACAGACAGTACCACCACGACCACCTGAAGCTGTGTGTGTGTGTGTGTGTGTGTGTGTGTGTGTGTGTGTGTGTGTGTG